>NW_005871383.1:584153-626047 GCF_000147115.1 Myotis lucifugus
TCCCCACATCTCTGAACCCCACTGCTGGGTCACCAGAGGTGATCATCGATCTATTTCACAAAGCATGATTGAGACTGTGGGGGCCAGGGGGCCAGGAGCTGTTGCAAGCACTGTTCCAGGCCCACAACTGCCTGCTGGCTGTAAGCTCCGTGTGGTCTTCGAGCCCGGGCTGGACATGGAGTCGGTGCTCATAGTGTGGATCTGAGCTTGGGTTCAGCTTCGCAGCAGCTTCCAGGCCAACAGGAGTTCAGGCCACTGCTGCTCTGGAGGTCTGTGGCTGCCTCTAGAAAGAAGGACCATGGGAAGGACGGGGGGGGGGGTGCAGAAGGGTTGGCTGCCCAGGAAGTTCCCCTTTTATCTGAACACCTGTGCCAATCGCTCAGGACAGGTGAGGGTGCCTCCCTTCCCATGTTTGGGAGTGGGAGGGCAAAGCTCATGCTCTTTGTGGGAGGGGAGGGGGCCACTGTGCATGTCTGTGGTGGGGGTGAACTCCCCCCCCCTCCCCCAAGGCCAGGGAGCAGGGAGTGCAGGGAGCCCTGGGTTCTGGAACATCTCCTGAGGTCTAACGCTAGGCTACCAGGTCCTGAGATTTGACTTGTTGCTTGTTTAACTTTGAGGTAGAATTCAGGTTGGCAGTGCCTACGGAGTGCCATTGTGCCAGTCCAGGGAAACCTCTGCTGGGTTTAAAATCTCGTGGAGATTATGGACAAGCTTACAGCAATTATGTGGAAGGTTTGGCGTGTTAGTAATAGTGAGTTTCTTGAGACTTATACCAAGCACCATCCCAGAAACTTCACTTGTATTAACTCACTTCATTCTTGAAAACACAGAGTACGGTAGATAATGTGAATGCCCCGTTTTACAGACCAGAGAGGTCACAGTGTGAGCTGGGTTTCCTCATTTCTAATCTAGATACTGCTGTCTTCTCGGAAGTGATTAAAGTTGATTACTACACCGAATAAGCCTGGCCCACCCTGGGACTAGTAAGTCTAGTGCAGGTTGCCCTTATATCCCCTGCTTCTGAGAGCATCTCATCTGTCTGGGCACATAGCAGGTACCCCTGAACCCCTGCTGATTGGCGATAGAGTTTTTTTCTCCCATACTGGGGGGCTGGGGAAAGGGAAGACGTGTGCTGCACAGAAAGTTGGTGAGTGTCTGTGACTGTCTAGATAGGTCAGGGTTTACTGTGGTATCAGTCCTCAAATTTCAGGGGCTTAAAGCAACAGAGGATTATTTCTTGCTCACACCACACCTATTGCATATCTGCTTTATGTTCTCGCTGTGGGACCCATGTGGATTAATTGAAACATTCCTATCCACGTGGACAGAAGGGCAGAGAGAACGCTGAATCTCATTCAAGCCCTTAAACCTTCCACCTAGAAGTGGCATTTCAGTGCCCAAAGCAGTCACATGGCTATACTTACCTACAACATGGGGAGGGGAAGAGGATTGAAAACATTTGGTGAGTAGCATGAATGCTACCATCTGCCTACCACTGTGCCTTCCACTGGGACTTCTTCCCGAGGTCCATGTGTTACATGTTCTTGTGTCATCAGGAACATTGATCATGAATTAATCAAGAAATATTGTTTAGGTCAAAGAGGAATTGAGGTGCCACATTTGAACAGCAGAGATGTGGTGGACAAGAATGTATGTTAGGGTAGTGAGAGATAGTGTGCAGAGGCAGCTTGCTCCTGGGCCCTGGGTGTAAGTTACTTGAGTTCTTAGGGTCGTCAAGTTCCTTGGGTTATCTTGTATTCATTCATTCATTCATTCATTCATTCATTCATTTGTGGGCCCAAGGACTAGTGGTATGTCCCGGGCCAGGAATTCTTAACAAGCAGGTGCTCAGCTCCTAGCCTGGGGCTGTGAACTGGGATGAGGATCCCTGTTCCTTGGTGGCCTTTAAAGAGTGAGATTAATGCCCGTGGGAAGGGAAGCAGGCTCCTGTTCCCCTCCCTGCCCTGGCACACCAGACCTTGGACTTCCCTGTGCTCTACTTGTATGTGGCCATGAGGGGCCTTTCCTAGAAGCAGGAGCATGAAGAGGCACCCCTATGGCTCTGCCCTTCCACTTCCACTTCTGGGTCTGGGCCTGGGCTGGTAGGCCTAGGGGTGCGGAAAGGAGGGGTGGTAAGGTTACAGAGGATGGAGTCGCATGGGGAACAGGCTGGCGTGCAGGGCTGGTTCTCTGGCTTGTAGAAGGGGGTTGAACCCCTTTGTTAATTGCATTTTTCATTTGGATCACCTTTGCGGGTAGTAAGGAGCTGGCCACGCTCTGGACCTTGCTTTTGTGCTTTGTCACTGCTCGGTGCCATCCAGCAGGGCCCGGAAACGCTGGTGGAATGGTGAGACCTCAGGTACTTCTGCGCCGTGGGCTACTCAGTATCCTTATATTTCCTTTTCTCTCAGGGGCTCTGCTTTGTCATCTGGAATAGAGGAAGAGGTGATGGTTGTCTAAACAGTGGTCCCATTCTTGGTTGGTCATCAGAGTCCCCAGGAGACTACGTAGAGCAGGGCTTTGAGAATCTTTGGTCTAGGTCAGTGGTCGGCAAACTGCGGCTCGCGAGCCACATGCGGCTCTTTGGCCCCTTGAGTGTGGCTCTTCCACAAAATACCGACTTCTGCCCATGGGCCACAAAGTTTCAATTGCACTATACGTGTGCGCCCGCACGTGGGTTTTTTGTGGAAGAGGCACACTCAAGGGGCCAAAGAGCCGCATGTGGCTCGCGAGCCGCAGTTTGCCGACCACTGGTCTAGGTGAAAACCAGCATTGCTGGTTTGTCTTAGCTTCCATGATAGCAGAGTCCTCTCTGACCGAATGGTGTGGGGCACTCATTGTCTCCACATCCATTTCCTCCCTTAACACCATATTTAGTTTGGTGTCTGATGAAACAAGGGCGGCTGTGCTGGAGCAGCACAGGACCTGCGGCGAAGTGTTCCGTGCCTCGGCCAATGGCACGTGAAGATGAATAACACTGCTCTCTTGTAGAGTGGATAGTGGTGAGGCAGCTTTTGAGCTGTATCTACTTTCTGGCCGAGTGACCTAGGTAAGCCTTTGGTTTTTATTTATTTTTCCTCCTGGACTTGGTTTTCTCATCTGTAAAGTGGGAGGAATCTGCCCTTTCTGCCTCTCTTGGCGTCACTGTGAAGCAGAGGCATGCCCTTCAGGTTTGAGAAGAAGAAGCTGGAGCCCTGGGTTAGGCCTGGCACTGGGACTGCCGCCGCCCCACTGCCGACTCAGCAGCGTGCTCACCAGCAGCTGATCTGGGAACCCCACTTCCTCTACTCTTGGGCTGGGTGGGCTTAGGGGGTTGGGCCAGGCTGGGCAGTGCTCTGGTCTTCAGTGGTTCTCAACCTTCTGGCCCTTTAAATACAGTTCCTCATGTTGTGACCCAACCATAAAATTATTTTTGTTGCTACTTCATAACTGTAATGTTGCTACTGTTATGAAATGTAATGTAAATATCTGATATGCAGGATGGTCTTAGGCGACCCCTGTGAAAGGGTCGTTCGACCGCCAAAGGGGTCGCGACCCACAGGTTGAGAACCGCTGTCTTAGAGGCAGTAGGCCTGGTATTCTGAGCTTCAGCGGGCCTGGGCAGGCTGGAGTTAAAACTTCACTTCTTGAGGTCTGTTCTGCCTCCCTGAGCAGCCGGGGAGAGCCCTGGCGTCCATCAGCCACTTAGCTGAAGGGACCGACTCCTCCCTCCGTGGGCTCTGTCAGCCTGGGCTGAGTGGCTGAGAGCCAGTGGCTCTAAAGTGGCCTCTGGGATCCTGGGTAACAGGTGAGTTCCTGGTGTCACCTCAGACGCGGTGTCCCTGGAATTTGGGAGAGCTGAGGCTGGGCTTTCCTGTTCCAGTAAGGCTGGGGAGGGGCAGGCCAGGGCAAGGGGCCGGGCAGGAGGGGGTCAGAGGAGAGATTTGGTGAACCTCCTCCCTGGGTTTTCCCTGTGTACCAGCTAATGGAGCCTGTGCTGATCTATTCTGCAGAGCCCAGAAAGCATCTGTAAAGAGGCTTTGAGGACTTCCTAATCCTAACACCCCAAAGAGGGGCCCTCACAGCAGACAGAATTAAATGAGAGTCCCCTTAATCTCTTTCATCTATAGCCTGGGGTCTGAACGGTGAGCCAGGGAGGGCAGAGGGAGCAGCTTATCCAGGACACAGACCCAAGGTGTGCGGTGCGGGGCCTGCACTTATAGCATTAGAAACCCTCAGGCCACCTCAGGACACCTGGGATTATTGGAAAGCGGCAAGTGGAAATAAGCAAGTGAAAACCTTAGCTTCAGATTTGGGTCTCCCAGGGAGGACCCCTGGGCCCCACACCTGCAGCAGAGCCGCTGTGATGTGACTTTCCTCAGCAGGAGTATTTTTTTAAAATATATTTTTATTGATTTCAGAGAGGAAGAGAGAGAGAGAAACATCAATGATGAGAGAGAATCATAGGTCGGCCGCCTCCTGCACACCCCCCACTGGGGATCGAGTCCACAATCCGGGCATGAGCCCTTGACCGGAATCGAACCCGGGACCCTTCAGTCTGCAGGCCGAAGTTCTCTCCACCGAGCCAAACCAGCCAGGGCAGCAGGAGTGTTTTGATCCCCAACCTGGACCCTGTTCCCTCTGTGCCTCCCCGCTGCTGCCACCAGCTGTGCCAAGGAGAGGCCCTGGTTGCCCACTGAAGGACCATGGCCGGAAAGAGACCCCATTTCCTCTCCAGGTGACCCCCCTAGCGTCTGGCTGGCTGTGGATTGGATGTCTGGTTTCAGCCCCTCACCCCTTGGCCAGGGAGACAGGGTTTGTCCCTAAGGTTTGGTGGGGAGGCCAGCCCCAGCCCAGGTGGTTCTTACACTCTGGGTGAGGGGTCCAGGAAGACTTGGAGCTCCATATGATTAAGAAAACAATTATTATGACACTTGGTAAAACAATAAGGCAGACTTTATTAAGGACGATTGTGACAGGTTTAAGGGCTACTACAATGGGGTTTTGTAGTGGAGAGAGATTGGGCTCATCCTCAAGTATAACAAACAAAAGTGGGAATTTATAGCCAAGGAGCAGAGTGGGACGGGTCAATGGATGGAGATTGCTGAGAGGGTAATTCTCTGCTAACTGACCCAACAGGATTCTTGCCTATTCAACCTAATAGGCAGGCCAGGGATTACCTGGGGCATATGCCATGAGGAAGAGGAGAAATTTCGTCAGAACGGAGGGTGATCAGAACGGAGGGTGATCAGAATGGAGGGTGATCAGAATGGAGGGTGGGAGGTCCTGGCTAAACTGACTTAGCAGGATTTTTGCTAAGAACTGGACTCTGCCCCTAAGGTCGGCCTAGTCGAGCAGAGGGCTCAGAAGTGCCCGCCTAAAGTTAGGTCAAGGAGAGACTCAGCACTCGGAGGCTAGCTGCGCCGGCCTTCAGTGTAGCCCAGGGCTCGGCCACTGGCCTGAGCCCATCACCACCACACTTGTCCCCCAGGAGTGGTCTCCTTTGTGGGCATCACCCCCTGTTTCTGGAAACCTTTGTCCTTTTCCACATCTGCTAGCTCCTTGTCCCTTGGCTCCCTCACTCTGCTGGCGGACTGCCCCTCTGCACCCAGGAATCTGAGTGGGCCTGGGGTCTTGGTTCCCTGGGGCCCATCAGCGCTGGCTCCCGCTGCCAGATCTGTTGCCAGACCACAGCCACTTGAGTCTGGACAACCCTCCCTGCTTGACCCTCCTTCCTTGGCCTCTGTACCTTGTGTTTCCTGCTCTCCCTATTCTGGGCAAACCTGTCTGACAACTTTATGGATCTCTCCCCCTCCCACCCCTAGGGACTCATTGTCTCATTTGTCTGAGCGAGAGCCCAGGGAGATCTTCTCCCCCTGCTTGGACTATGCCCTGCAGGGGCCTTCTGGCCGGATACCCCTCTTCCTTCCCCTGTCGGAGGCCTTGTGATCCCTGCCCCAGCCAACCTCCCTCCTCCCCCTCCGCGCCTGAGGCTCCTCCTGGCTCTCTGCCCCTCCTCTCCTTGGCCAGACCTGCACGGTTGACCCTGTTTGGTGTGTCTTCTGCTCCTGTCTCAACAGCCAGCTTTTTAGGAACCTGTTGTGAGGAAAAAGGGTGTGTGAAGAAAGCCTGTTGGCTGTGGGTGGGGCCCTTCCCGATTTCCCGAAGGTTTCACTGGCTTCAGCTCCTGCAGGGCACAGTGGTGGTAACAGAAGCTCGCCCTGTGCGGCCGTCCTGCCTGCCAGTCATTTTCTGCTGTCCCAGCTGCTTCCTGTGAAATACTAGTAATGCTATAAACTCAGATAAGTTTGTGAGGGTGCATGGCAATAAAAGAGTTGGTGTTAGTGGTGGGCTATTCATTCCCAAGGGAGCAAGGGGGAGGGAGTGGCATGTTCCCAGGTACAGGGCTGGGGTGGGCAGGCCCGCAGCTCTCTGTGGGAAGACAGGTGCCACCTGAAGTTGCAGGATTTGGTTTGTTGAGCATCAGCGCCCGCCTGGGTGTGGAGCCCTGCCCACTCACGCTGGAAGAAGGTTGGGGGGGGGCTGGTCTCGGTCTGATGGAGGGTTGTAGGATTCTGTGCCCGAGCTGCTGAGGGCTTTGCACGGCAGTGGACCTGGTGTGTGATGGGGGTGGAACTTATTCCCAGCAGCCGAGGTCTGAGGGCTCCAAGTGCCAGTGTGATTCTACTTGTGAAATCTCATTTGTGCTTCTTAATTTGGGGGTTACTTATTGAACACTGAGCAGTCGCCAGAAAGCATCTTACGAGATAGGTGAGCCAAACACATACCTTCTTTCTTTCCAGTCTCTTTCTCTGTGGCCGGGGCAGTCTGTGAGCCTGAGGTCATAGACCTCAGTGCCCGCTCGGGTGACCTGGCTGGGCGGGGCGGGGGGGGGGAGGGGGGAGAGACAGAGGAGTTCTGCTAGGTAGAAAGAGCTCCACTCTCACTCCCTGCCCCCCAAATGGCCTCACCCTAGTGGCCAGGCCGGGCCTGGTTCTAGCAGGCATTGTCATAGCCCAGACAAGGGGGCGGGAGACTGGGATGGTTATTGTATTGTTCCTTAGAGGGAAAATCACTTGGAGGAAGTACATCAGTGCTTCTAGTGCAGCGTATTTATTGATGCGCCGGTTAAAGGAAGCTTTCAACAACATACATGCATCCCTTAGTAGGGAATAAATACAAAATCCATCTCAGGACTGCATTCTGCAGCTTCCATTTCCTGAAGGTACATGGATTTCATTGGTTAAGGGATTGGGGTTTTGAGCTGGGATTTTGGAGAAACTGTTTTTAGCCTGCTCTTGGAGTTGGGCCAGGCCTAGAAATCTGTGGAAATAGCTGTCTTTAGCTGCTGAAATTGGGCTGGGCTCGGAACCTTAGGACCTTGAGCCTCCTGCCGACTGGGAGAGCCCTGAGGAGGGTTCCTGCAGAGGCCTGGGTTGCAAAGCCTCCCCACCCCTTGCCCGAACCTGGGAGTCGTACACTCTCCCCACGGATCAGGCGCAGATGGTCCTCCGCGTGGAACGACTTCAGGTTTCCCTTCTGCCTTTGTCAGAATCTGTTCTTGGTCTTCCTAGGAAAACCGTCTATTTTGGGACTTGGGGAGGAGTTGTGGGTAGGGAGCTAGTTCGCTCTCTTGAGCTGGTAAGTCTGTTCTGGAGGCTGGTTCTCCCTTTCCCTCCGTCCCCCACCATTCCCTGTTCTAGAGAGACAGCAGACACTGCCTGCAGAGAGCTCCAGGTAAAAGTTTTGGTGTCTCCAGCCATAAACTTAGGGATTTTAAATGTCAATTTAGGTTAACATTTTTATTTAAAAAAGTGAAAATGAGTATTGCACCCCTGACCCCTTCAGTTCTGCTCCCCTGGGGCTCCGTCCCCAGATGCTGGGTGTCTAGTCAAGCGTCTCTGTACGTGGCCCTGGTTTACTCCCTTGCGGGTTTGCTAACTACGCTGTTCTGCACTTACTGGTTTTCACTCTAAAGTTTACGTTGGGGTTGCCCCATTTCAGCACACACAGTTAGGCCCTTCCCTTGAAGAGCGGCATGTTATTCCTCTGTAGTAAACTGCGATTCACTTTAGCCCCCTGTTGATGGACATGGAGGCTGCTTCCAGTCTTTTGTTTCAGGGGCCGAGCTGTGGGAAGGCCTTGCTCGTACGTGCTCATAGCTCTGGCGTGGAGATGGCTAGCTGAGGGTTTCAGGCGTTGAGTGCTTAAGGGGAAAAGAAACACACTGTTTTGGGTCCAAAAGGGGGAATGATAGATCCCGAGTTTTTCCTTTGGTGGGATCTTGTATGTCTGCAGTTGGAGCCTAGAGCTGGAGGGACCACAGTGGGTGCGAGGGTGCCGGTTCCCACTGCGCCTGCCTTTGTTTCAGCTCAGGTCAGCCAGTCTCCGCAGCACCTGCTGTGTGCAGCCTGTGGCTGTGCCCTGTGGGCCATGAGGCCTGTGCATGCAAAATTGTGATAGAAGAGGGTAAAGAGGCAGCCAGAGCCAGAGAGGGATGGGTTGGGAACCAGCTTCTCATTATGTGGATTTGAGCAGCTGCAGGAGTTTGCAGGACTTGGGCAGGACATGACTGGGAGTCCTGGCTGAGAAACAAGCTGGAGCTGGGAATCAGCTTTTAGAAGAGCAGTTTCAGGGGTTGGTGTGAGGGTCAGGCCTCCCATCCTGGCCTCCCTGGACCTTCCGCTGCCCTGGGATTCCCCATCTCCTGCCTCTCTGCGCCGTGGCTTCAAGCTGCTTCAGGCTGCTTTGGGTCTGATTGCCACCCTGTGACTTTAAAAGCCTGGGTAGAAGGCACGTGGTGTAAATAGTAGATGGATTTTTTGTTTTGAGCAGGCAGCTTCCTTTCAGGGCAGAAGCCAGGGGTGAGGGCAGATGAGTTTATCTTCCTGGGATGGGTTGGGCGGGGGAGGGAGGCCTGGGAGGAGGGACGCAGGCTGGCCTGGGAGGGGGGGCATATGTTGGAGCCATCTGCTGCGATCCTCCTGGGAGTCCCGGGAGCTCTCTGGCTGTTTCCACATCCTCGCGGCCCCAGTGCGCCTCTGAGATGACCATAATCTCCCTGTGTGGCTCTGGCGGCCCCACGTCTGAGCAGGGCAAGGCCAGAACCAGGGAGAGTTTAGGGCTGGCTGGCAGATACCCCCCTACACAGAAAGGTGGCTGACATGACCCTGACCTGCTGGGTCTGAGGCCTGTGCCCTGGTCTGTCTCTCCCACCGTTGCTGTCACATGCTGCCCTGTGAGAAGCCTGGGCTTCCCATGCCCACAGCTCTGTTGTGTGGGCTCGGGGCCTTGGCAGCACAGAGGTTTCTATTGAGGCGGGGTGGCAGCTAGGACTGACCTGTGGGGCTGAGGAGGTGGGGCCTGGGGACTGACAGTGGAGCTATTCATGGGCTCTGCCCTGGTTTCCTGCTGCCTCCCATTGTGGATCTTTGGGGGAGGGGAGGAGGGGAAGGGGGCAGTGTTGCTATTGTTGCTGGCAGCAGGAGCCTATTATGCTTAATCCAAGTCCTTTGGTGGAGGGATCTTAGCCACTCCAGGGCCCCTCATGTGTTCTCTCATGCTGGGTGAGCTGCCCTGCCTGGGCCCTGCCCTCTCCCACTGTCCCCTGCACCCCTGGACATTGGGAGGGGCCCTGTTCTTTGCGGGTACCTCTGTTAAGATCTCTCTCCTGCCTCCACTCTCCCCCCACCCCCGTCTTGGGTCCCCATGCTGTGCCTGGAACCCCCCTGGGTAAGAGTTCTGAGCAGCTGGGCAAGGGGCAGGAGTGCCCTGTCTCTGTCTTGTCAGCCACCTGCCCGCTGCCTCTGGGAGTGGGTTCTGCCTGAGCAATCCCAGCCCAGCTGCGCCCTTGGGTGGGGGCCAGGCGCGTGCCTGGGTTGTTGTAAGTCTTGCAGGCCCCCACTTTCCTTTGTACCTCCGTGTTCAGCTCAGTGTCCCCTGTTCCTCTCGAGCACTCAGCTGCAGAAAAGCCTGCTTGCTGGCAGGCTGGCCTGTCACCTCCCCCACTGCCTGAGCCACAGCCATATTCCTTTGTTCTGCCCTCTCTGGGCTCTTGAATCGCAGGCAGCAGGCAGCAAGCAGCAGGCAGCGGTCTCTTAGCACCGTGGGAGCCCTTAAGACTTAAGACATGAATCTTCCCACTGAGCCACTGGCATGCAGTCCCCTGGCTGCACCCTCAGTCCCCCCAGCTGTAACCCCATCTCCCCAGTGGTGCCGAGATTTCTCTTTGTTTAGCCCTCTTATTGGATCTGAACGATGGTGACATGTACAGTGGGGCACAGAGAGGTCTCACCTGTTTGGTCACTGAAGGTGCGTGAGAGAGGGAGGGAGAATTTGAGGGGGGAGGGTGAGATCTGGGGAGGGGGAACTGTACCGGCCCCTTTGGGAGCAGTAGCCACCTGGTCTTTGGCAGAAACAGCCACTCCTCGGTACAGAGAGCACTCTTCTTTTACCTCCTGGTCCTTCTACCTGATGCCTGTGCAGGTAGAGTTCTTAGCATTTAGAGCAGTGGTTCTCAACCTTCCTAATGCCGCGACCCTTTAATCCAGTTCCTCATGTTGTGGTGACCCCCAATTTCATTGTTACAAATTGAACATAATTAAAGCATAGTGATTAATCACAAAAACAATATGTAATTATATATGTGTTTTCCGATGGTCTTAGGCGACCCCTGTGAAAGGGTTGTTCGACACCCAAAGGGGTTGCGACCCACAGGTTGAGAACCGCTGATTTAGAGGCAGGGGTGGATGAGAAAACGATTTCTTTTGGTTTTGGTCTCTGTGTGGTTGTGGGAGCTTTTCTCCAGCTGAGAGGAGCCAGACCCTGTCCCGTTGCATCTGATGTCTCTCTTCTCCCCTGGTTTTTGGTGGGCATAATGAGCCTCCTCCTGGGGCCCAGTTTCACCCAGTATGTCTGAGGCAGAAGGTGTAGCCGAGGACCACTCTCTGGCATCCCTTTCTGGAGGTGCCCACCCCATCCCCACCTTCTGCTTTCCACACTGCAGCCAGCCTGCAGTAGTCCCTGCCTTGGGCATAGAGTTGTTTTTATTTCACCCTTTCAGAACCCATTCATCCTGAGATCAGCCTGGCGGTCTTATCTGACTCATCAGCCAAGTCTCACAAATGA
Source organism: Myotis lucifugus (assembly GCF_000147115.1). Taxonomy (NCBI): domain Eukaryota; kingdom Metazoa; phylum Chordata; class Mammalia; order Chiroptera; family Vespertilionidae; genus Myotis; species Myotis lucifugus. The sequence goes on from NW_005871383.1 coordinate 595,260, forward strand.
GGATGACCCTTTGGGTTGCCCTTATTTCAGCGAAGCTTTCACAAGACTCAGCGAAAAGAACTGTTCACTGTCAAATGCATGGAGGCACCGATGCTGTTTGTAGGGTGGTTGGCCCCAGAAGAGCGAGGTTGGGAAATGTCATGACTGAGGCAGCGTGGTGTCTCGGAAAAGCACACGGAAGTGGAAGGCTGGGGTTGAGGCCCCGAGGGGCCCCTGGACTCTGAGCGACCTTGGCAGTTCACTTCCGTGGGCGTGGATCTGGGAAAAGGAAGGCTACTTAGAGGAACTTAGGAAACTTTCTAGCTGTGTGACTCTCAGTTCTGTGAATCCAGCTCCAAATTGGCTGGTCACTTCCTTCAACCTCTCTTCCCAGCTCAGCCTGTCTTTTGTAAGAGGTGTCTCGGGTCTCTCCTCGGGGCATTTCTTCCTCTGGTTCGGAGGGTGTGGTGGTGGCAGTGATCACCCGTGCAGATGTGTGTGGTTTCCACGTGAAAACCCACCCGCCGTGACCCAGCCCTGGCAGTTCTCAGGGGCGGGTGTGGCACCGCAACCCCCTGATAAGTCGTCTTGCCTCAGACCTTGGCATTGACTCTTTTCTTGGAAATGCCACATTCCCTTTCTGGTAAAACTGAACCTGGGGGAAGGAAGTACAGCTCTTTATTTGACCTCCTGCCAAAGCGAGGGCAGGATGTTAAATGTAAAAACAACTACAGTAAGAAAGAGATATACCCTCTGCACTTAAACATCCCCTTTCCTCCTCCTGGGGCCTGGGTTTAAATTGTGTCTGTTTTGTTAGATTTCAGAGGCAAAACCATCCTGTCGCTGGAGCCCCTGTCGGGTGGGTGTCCGGCCCTTTATTTGCCTTTCCCCACCCAGCCTCCATCCGGGGCCTCCTGGGCCGCGGTTTTCCTCCCTTTGTCTGCTGGGCCAGGCTTAGCTCTGTGTTCAGGGCCCAGGGCTGTGTGCTTCTGCCATGTGTCACAGGAGGCCTGTGGTCAGGGAAGACGCCCCAGGGAATCCAGCCTCGCTTATCGCTTATCGTTTGGTCAGAGCCGCTTCCACAGCTGTGAAATGGGAATAAGAAGAACCCGTGCAAATGCAGTGTGTGTGTGTGTGTGTGTGTGTGGGAGGGGGGGTTACTGAAGGAATGACAGGCTCCACAATTACAGCATTCCTCCGGGAAAGCTGATACATCCCGTGAATCAACGCCCCACAGAGGTGGGTGGGCTTTCCGCCCAGGGCTCCTTCGTGGTGGTTTTCTGTCCTCTGTGCTGTTGCTTTGCTCTTAAGTATTTCACATCCTCATGATTCAAAGCGCAGCCCACAGCGCGTTGTGGGCAGCGTTGCATCACCATGGGGCTTGTTGAGATGTGGGATCCGGGGGCGGCGGTCTCACCCCGCACCTGCTGCAGCAGAGCACAGTTAACAAGATTTCCAGGTGATTTGCATGCGCTTTCAGGTTTGAGAAGCCCTGGCTCACACGCCTGTGTCCAGCGCTGCCCTGTTGCTCTTCAGTCTGTGTTGTGGTTTTGCAGTCTTCACTCTCTTGCTCTCAAAGTTGTCGACTTTGACGGTGTCTGACAGCTCTGACTTATTGATTTTTTACAGAGAGGAAGGGAGAGAGATAGAGAGTTAGAAACATCGATGAGAGAGAAACATCGACCAGCTGCCTCCTGCACACCTCCCACTGGGGATGTGCCCGCAACCCAGGTACATGCCCTTGACCGGAATCGAACCTGGGACCCTTCAGTCCGCAGGCCGACGCTCTATCCACTGAGCCAAACCGGTTCCGGCAGTCTTCACTCTCTTGCTCTCAAAGTTGTCGACTTTGACGGTGTCTGACAGCTCTGACCTCAGGGCCCCTACCCTCTCAGGTGCGCAGTTTACAGCAGGTATCCCTGGGCACTGGGGTGTCTCCGAGGTGGGTCTGGGGACCGGGAAAGCGGCCTTGGCTGGCAGCTGCGGGCACCTCCCCGGGGCTGCTGGCAGGGTCATCTTTGGAGCACAGAGCCGAGGGGTAATGGGAGCCCTCCTTTGGGAAAGGGCGCTGCAGACCGCCCAGGCCATCTGGTGCCACTCGCCCGCCCAGTTGTCCCGGCTGGATGACAGCATCAGAATCAGGTGGAAATGTTGTTTGCTTTTTGTCCAAACAAAACATTCTGTAAAGGTGTTTTGGAATATGTTGAAGTTCAAAGAACTGGTCCAGCAGGGGGACTGTACTGTATTCTTAGTGTTTGCAGTATTCTGTAGTGGAGGAAGGTTTGAGATGCCGCCTCCCTGGCTTCCCCAGGAGCCCCTGCCCACCGCTGCTCTCTGGGGGAAGTGGGGGGCTGGTGGGAAGAGCGGGAGCCTCCAGGCCCGAGTGCAGGAGTGCTGATGACTAGAGGAGCCCTAGGCACCCCTGCTCAGCTGCTGCGGCCCTCTCGCCTCCGGGACAGGGACAGGGACAGGGACACTGTTTTAGGGACTGAACTGCTAATCTTGAGCTGACTCTCCTTCCAGGTTCTGCTCAGACTTTTTCAGCCGTTTCCCACCATTGATTTGCGTTTAAAAAAAAAATCTCTTCCTCCCTCCACCCTCATTGCTGTTCTCTTGACATTTTCTATGCACTTTGCTTTATTTATGTGTTTTTCTCCAGCAGGCTTCACTTTCCATGGCTTGTTTGGGAAGTTGGTTTGTTTTGTTAGCTCTGCGAACCTTTCCCCCCAGCTGTTGGCATTGCTCAGAGGAGGCCAGGAAACAGGCTCTGCCTGGGCTAGGGAGCCAGCCCGGGTCCTGGGCTGGATTTGGGGGTGCTCCCAGTGCTGCCCTTGGAGTGGAGTAGGCTGTTTGCCTTACAACACAGTACATTGTAGCAGACTGCAATTTTGGACACAAAGATTTTTAACGTCTTCGAGTCACAATCTTCATGCCTTTCAGGCATGGGAAAATGGAAGAAAAGGAGTAAATGTGTGTAATTCTAAATTCTCTTCTGTAGTTTCTTTGTGTTGGGGGAGAGGAGGGTGGGGGTAAGGCAACTCCTACAGAGAGACCATTTCAAATCCGCATTAGACATGCCAACCGGATCTTGCACCTACTGGAGCCACTCCCTCACTGGCTGCCAAAGACCCAGCTATTGGAGACTCATTTCTCCCCAAGAGTGGCCCACTCACCACTCAGAACGTCTGTGGTGTTCAGGAGTGGCTCCCACCCCAACTGTGTCAGCCCTGCAGGCGCGGCCACACTGCTTGCATCTTGGAACCGCCTACAGAGCTGGGGACACACTGGGGCTCTGTTCATAACCGGGTCAGACAGTATTGTTGGCTGCTGTCACCAGAGGTTGCAGTGTGGTGTCTCCATCTCAGGGCTCGGCCGCTCCTCCCAAGATGGTGTGTCTACATGTGGAGTGCTCATCTAGTTCATGTTCAAGCCATCCGCTCCGTGCAGCATTTCCTGACCAGCTTCCCACCTCCTCCTTCCTTCCGGTGCCCGGGCCTGCCCTCCAGCACCCACCTGACCCCCACCCCCCAGTTAGTAGAGAGCATTGTGTCCTGAGTCAGGCATGGGTCTTACGCCACCTCTTCCTGGTCTCCACAGCCTTGTGCTGGGTGCCTTGCTCGCTGGTGCTTGAACACGTAGAAACAAGTCCCGAGGTGTCTCCCACAGCACAAGCCTTTCCGCCTGGGGCCGAGCAGAGTGAGTGTGTGCAGGTGTCTTCAGTCTTGCTGGTCTCGGGAGCCCGTGGCCCTCAGGTCCGGAGTTGAGAATTTCAGAGTGGACAGAAGGCCCAGTCCGGCCCGCCTGAGCTTTGAAAGTCATGGCACGTTGCCCCCCTGGGTTCTTGTCCACGTTGGGGATGTCCCTGCAAACTGGGCCCAGATTCTCCACATCGTGTGTGCAACTGGCTTCTGGGTGTAGGCATTTCATGTGCAGTTAGGTTTTCAGAAACAGCCCTGCTGTGGTGATCGGGGCACAGGACGCCATGGCAGCCTGGGCTCTCCACCCTCCCCTGAGCTGGCAGCTTCACCTTCCACAGCAGAGTGAAAGCAGCTGCGAAGCCAGGCCGGTGCCAGGCCTCCTTTCACCCAGCTGCCGGAGAGGTTGGGGGCAGCTCCCAGGGTGACGAGGCCGTGCCTCACTGGGTGAGCCGGGACTGCCTCATGCTGCTGGTGTCCTTGAATGAGCTGCTCCATGAGTCATTCTCAAGATCTGTGTTTGGGCTCTAGCCTTGTTTGTTGCCCAAATGTTTTATCTCATCTCCACCCCCACTCCCACCCCCTTTTTTTAAAAGTATATCTTTATTGATTTCAGAGAGGAAGGAAGAGAGAGACAGAAACATCAATAATGAGAGAGGATCATTGATCGGCTGCCTCCTGCACACCCCACACTGGGGATCGAGCCCACAACCCGGGCATGTGCCCTGACTGGGAGTTAAACCGTGACCTTCCGATTCATAGGTCGACGCTCAGCCACTGAGCCATGCGGGCCGGGCCCCACCCCTTTTTAAAGGAAAATGACCACAAACTACATTTAGATTTGAGGCCAGTTATTTTGTAGAGTCTCCCTTGTTAGTGCCCCAGAGCTCCCCTGTCCCTCCCACCAGGTGAGGAGGACACAGGGAACCAGGAGAGGGCCCTCACCTGACATGCTGCTGCCTTGCTCTTGGACTTCCCAGCCTCCAGAGCTGTGAGAATTAAATTTCTGTTCTTGTGTTATTTTGTTAGAATAAACTAAGGCAGAACCCACTGATGATTCTTAACAGAATTTCTGTTCTGGTTGCTGATGGTGATGACTTAATTTGATTAATTCCTTCTACGTTTATTATTTGGCCTTCTGCTGTGAAGAACTTTCCCATCTCCCCCACTTGTTTATTAATCCAGCTATTTGCATATTAGAAGGGACTCATGGATTCTTATTTTATTTACTTATTTATTTTTAATCCTCACCCAAGGGTATTTTTCCATGGATTTTTAGAGAGAGTGGAAGTGAGAGGGAAAGAGAGAGAAACATCGATGTGAGAGAAACACATCCATTGGTTGTCTCCTGCACACACCCTGATCAGAACCTGGGCTGAGAGGAGCCTGCAACTGAGGTACATGCCCTTGACCAGAATCAAACCCGAGACCCTTCAGTCCGAGGTCCCATGCTCGATCCACTGAGCCAAAGCGGCCAGGGCTGTTATTGTTTATTTTAAAGGTCAGATTGTTCCAGATTTGGCCAGTGGTGGTCCCTTCAAACTGGTTGCTGTGAGGGACACACCTCTTAAGGTGTTGCCAGGTCTGTCAGCCCCGTTGAGGTCTCCATGTGCTGTCTGGGAGAGGCTGCGAGAGTCTGATGTGCTGTGGAATTTGGGACCAGCCCCGCCAGGCCCGTCTTTTTCAAGTGTGCACCTCACAGATCCTCCCTCTCCCCCAGCACCTGAAGTGACAAGTGACCTGTTCTGTCTGCCTCCATGCTGGGTTTTTGGGTCAGAGTTGTTTTTGGACAAAGGCTCCTGTAGCTTAAAAAGTAATAAAAATAGCAAGTTTGAAAATCACTGGATTAAGTGACCTCCATTCCAGGCTCAGCATTTCTCCCGCTGAGCCGTCGCCTCCCTCCTTCCCTCCTCTGACCCACATCCCTCCCTCCCTCTGCTTCTTTCTGATTACAGCGCTGAGGTAACAGGTCTCCTCACCAGATCCACGAGGAGGCCCTCAGCGCTCCTTTAAACTCTGCAGGCTGGGGCTGTGGGTTTTGCTGGTGGAAACTCAGGAGGCTGTGTTGGCTGCATTCAGTTTCCTACAGGAAGCCAGGCACTTAGAACCCCAGGGCTGTCGGGGAGTCTGGTGGGGCTCAGAGCTGGTGGCCTGGGTTTCCTCGACCTCCATGTGGAGGTCATCCCTGGCTGGCGGTCAAGGGCCTGAGGATCTCAGAACTCTGGGAACCTCCCGCTCCCCACACCTGTGCGGCTACCCGGACCCCTGTGCAGCTTTATAGTGTCTTCTTGTGAAGAGCCAGACTTTCTGATCCCTGGGGGTGGTTGCTGCCACCCTGTTCAGTGTCCAGTGTTTCGGATAGACCAGCCGAGGGCAAACTACGGCCGGCGGGCCGGATCCGGCCCGTTTGAAATGAATAAAACTAAAAAAAAAGACCGTACCCTTTTATGTAATGATGTTTACTTTGAATTTATATTAGCTCACACAAACACTCCATCCATGCTTTTGTTCCGGCCCTCCGGTCCAGTTTAAGAACCCATTGTGGCCCTCCAGTCAAAAAGTTTGCCCACCCCTGGGTTAGACCCTGGGCTCAGGCAGTTAGGACCTAAGCGGTATGGGTTAGAGTAGGACACAGTTTCGACTCCGAGGGTGAGTCAGAGAGTGAGGGTGAGTCTGAGAGAGAGGATGAGTGACTCAGTGGGACACTCCTGAACCTGGGCCTCCTTCCCCTCTCAGAGGGCGCTGGTGCCGTGAGGCCGAGGCAGTGCATTTGTCCTCGGGGTGAGATTCTCAGGGGCAAGGAGGCAGCCTGCTCTCACCTGCCCTTGTGACCACTTCTCCTTCATGGGGAGTGGAATCCACTCCCCTTGCATATTCACCTGTCCCCTCCTAGATTTCCTTGGGCCTGTGAATGGTCCCCAGCACCCGGTGGACTCCGAGGACTCCCTTCTTGGATGGTAGAAATGTCTAGGGCCTAAGTTGTGCTACTCGGAGGTGCAGCAGGGTGCCCAGCTCCCTAGGGAAATGGCTGCCCTTCCCTGGGAGGGGCCGGTGACCAGCTCAGGTGTCAAGACTGAAGCTCTCAAAGACCTGGCGGAAGGGTTGAATCTTGCTGAATGGCTGACTCTGGACAGTGAGGGGCAGAGGATAAATTGGGCTGTAGCTTGGGACATGGGTGATGGGGTTGTCCAAGTACAGTATGTTCACCTGAGTTCTCTGCTTAGGGTCTCACATGGCCCATGTCGAGGTACTGGCCAGCCGCGCTTCTTTCTGGAAGCTCTGGGGAAGAATCCCACTTCGAAGCTCACTCGGGTTGTTGGCAGAATCCAATTCCTTGCTGTTGGAGGACTGAGGTCCTGTTTCCTTGCTGTCAGCCAGACTACCCTTCACTCCTGAAGCTTCTGTCTCCGACCTGCAGCAATGCATTACATCCTTCCTGTGCTTGCAATCTCTCAACTGCTGTCCTCCGCTGGGAGAAGGCTCTGCTTTTAAAGGCTCACACAATTGCATTGCAACAACTCAGATAATTTTCCTACTTTAAGGTTAATTGATTAGTCACATTAATTTATCTGCAGTCTTTTTGCCCTTTTATAGATTATAAAATATACTCCTTGTGTCTTTTTTTTTTTTTTTTTTACTTTGCTCAATAAGAATCTGGCAACTAAAAATATTTTGAAGATTTCCTAGAGACCTGGGTAAATATGATGGATTGAGTGGATGTCCCTAATTTTGCTTTATCCTTAAACCCCACAAAAGTGAAGATTAAGGATTTTTTTAAAAAAGCAATCAATCTACAAGGACAGGGAGAAGGGGGAAGGAGACAACAGCAAGAAACATTGCAAGCCTGGAATAGATGGATGAATGACCCCATTTAAAATGTAGGTGTTGGAGTTACCATTTTATTATTTTATATGGGGGGGGCGGGAGTAGCTTCAGAGGTGGCTAAATGTGAGAATTGTTTGAAAGCAGTTGGTACGGTTAGATGCTTACATCCCTTTCCTTCATGGTTCTTGGTGACTGCCTCTCCTCTAGCTGGACATGGGGGGTTTATTCTGCAGAAAGGAAAGCCAAGGGCCTGGAGGTGTTCTTGGAGGTTTACACAAAGACCATCTTCATCTCCCAGTCTTCTCCCTTCCCTTGGCTTCTAGAATACTGTCAGCCAGCCCCTTACCTTCCAGGCAGGAAGAGATCTCCCTGGGGGACCTGACTCGCCCAAAAGAAAAGAATTAATGATGCTGCAAACTGGGCTTTCCCAGCACGTGGCCCAGCCAGATCACCCTGCGCAAGGACTCAGTGCTTCGGGCAGCTCTTAGGCATTCACTCTTAGTCATGAGGATTACCAAGGTTTACTAGTATATGAAGAAAGTGCCTAAACAAACAGGAAAAACAGCAACTTAAGGTGTTAACTTAAGAAACATTCAAACCTGTAAAGAATTTTTGTGAGTTTATTTGAGGCAAACTATTGACAATTGCCAAGAAGCACAATCTCAACATGTTGAGATAATGCTCCAGAGAATGGATCTTTTTCACCTTGTTTTATACAATCAAAGGAGGAGACGGAAGTGGGTTACATGAAATCCATTGGTGATTTACTAGGGAGGTGGGAGAAAGCAAATGGGGGGGGGACCTCTGGGATTGGATAAAAAGTAAAATGATAGACACATACTATTTTACTAGGTGGGTACTGGATAGTTAACAATAACAATGAACAAGATAACAATAGCAATCAGGGAATTTGTGGTTTCTGCCCTGGCACATTGGTTGTATCTGAGGGGTCCAGAAAAAGGGAAGTTACAAGTTACCCTGACATTACACAGGTATATTATCTTAGACAATAGTCTAAGAGTGAAGTTGATCATTGTCAGGGAAGATACTGGCCTAGGACATGACTACCTACTATTAACTGCTTTTTAATGAAAAGATTTTAATTTCAGACCATCCTTTGTGGTCACTTTAGGTCTCTGAGTTTGCAGCACCCGCCATGCAGGCCTTCCCCGAGTTAGTCAGGTTAGCCTGTGGCCCCTTTATGTCCACAAAATAAATAGTCAATTTAGAAAGAAGGGCATCTTGAAAAAAATTAGACATATTCTCAGAGAGTTAAGAGAAATACTATATCCATGCAATGAAAATAAGATACTACAAAAATTTAGAAAACAAAAAATTATTAAAAGTTAAAAACAAATAAGGTCAGAGCCAAACTGTTGACAGAATCCTATATAATAAGAGGAATATGCTAATTAGCTGTTACTCCCTGAGATGTAACGACCAAGTGAATCACGACCAGATCACGGATCAGCCAGAGGGTGGTCCAGCGAGGTACAAGCGGGCTTCGAAGAGCTTCAGGAGGGGGGAGGGCAGCAAGCTATGAGGTGGGGGAGGGGGTTGGGGGGCGGCAGCGACCTACTGGCTACAAGCAGGCCGCAGAGAGCTACAGAACGGGGCAGGGCAGCCGCAGAGAGCTACAGGACGGGGCCGGGCAGCAAGCAAGCGGGAGGCGGAGAGAGCTACAGGAGAGGGCAGGGCAACAAGCTATGAGGGGGGGGGCGGGGGGAGCTACAGGAGGGTGGGTCAGTGGGCGGAGAGCTACAGGAGGGCGGCAGCAACCTACTGGCACACGGACTCGTGTGCAGGGCTAAAAGTTATCTAATAAAGAGGGAACATGCAAATTGACCATCACACCATAATGGTCAAGGTGGCTGTGCCCACAGCGGAAGCAGGGATTCTGTAACACAAGATGGCTGCGCCCACAGCAGAGGCCAAGTTCCCATAATGAGCCTTAACGAGCAATCATTAGGGACCTGAGACTGCGTGGTGCTGGGCCGGGGCAGGGGACCCCCCGCCCCCCGCCTGGTGGGGCTTGACGGGGGACCTCAGGCTGCACTCCTTGCCCGCAGGGCTTGATGAGGAACCTTAGTGTGTGCTCCCCAGCCTGGGCAGGGGGACCTCAGGCCATGCACCCTGCCCCGGGCCGGGGAACCTGAGGCTGCACCCCCCGCCTGGTGGGGCTTGACGGGGGACCTCAGCCGCACCCCCTGGCCTGGGCCGGGGGACCTCAAGGCTCACCCCCTGGCACCAGGCCAGGTGACCTGAGGCCGCACCCTCCACCCAGCGGGGTTTGACGGGGGTGAGGCCGGCTGGGTCTGGATCTAGCCCCATGGGGGTGGGGCTGGCTGGGCTGGGTCTCTCGCGATTTTGAGGCGCATGTAGGTGGGCAGGGACTTGACTCTGGTTCCCGTGGTGCGCCCCAGACTCTGACAGGAGGAAGAATTTCATATACATTTTACTAATTTTCTTCCATCTCTGAAAGAAAAGGCAAATAGCAATATTAAAATATTTCCTCTAATTAATTCCCTTTTAATGTGCACAAATTTCGAGTCACTAGTTAGAAGATAAAGGTGAAGGCATTGATCCTAGAACCATGGCCCAGTGGTCTGTGACCTTGTGGAAAAGGCCCTGCACTTATAAAGGCTGCTGTCACTTACTGGAAGCTGAGCCTCCATTGGCCACATCTGGCACGAGGCCAAGGTTGAGCTGGTTCTTCCAACCCCTGCTGAGATCCCTGCAGCTGTTTGGAGCTTGAAAGCAATAGTCACTAGTGCTCAGACTGGTAGCATCCAACAGCTCACAGTGAAGGAAGCTGGTTGAGTGGTTTGGTGGCCATGGAGGTGTGGATGTAGTTTTATGGCATCGAGATCACAGGCCAGCATGACCTCATTGGCTATAATGTTTGAAGACCAGTCTTTCATATCCGTTTCTTTTTGGGACCATGTTCTTGGACCATGAGTGATCCAAATGGTACTTGAATACAAAAAGATATGTCAATAGAAACAGTGAAGGATGAAGAAATGGATAATAGAGCAGAATAGGTAAGAAAATCAAAGGATCAGCCAGGGTTCCCATATTCATTAATAGGAAGGAGTTGCAGAAAGAGAGAACAGAGAGAAACGCAAGTGGGAAAATGATCAACAGAAAGTTTCCTGGAAGAGCAGGGTATTGGTTTCCCTGTCAGAAGTGCTCATCGGATGTTGAGCCAAGTGGGTGGAGATGGACCCAGAGCAGTTGTCAGTGTGCTGGGGAGAAAGGAGGTAGCCTGCAAGTTTACACAGAGAGAGAGCGGGGCAGGTGCAGAGATCAGGGACCTGGTAGTTTGGGGCTTCTCAATACATTGGATTAGAGACGATGCTAAGAGGGTGATGGCTTCATCATTCAGTGCAGTGATTTCTGACTCGAATTCCATACTCGGCCAAAGTGTTATTCAGGGAGGATAGAGCTATTTTCAGACACACAGGGTCTGAAAAGCTTGCCTTTTGCACTGAAGGATTTTCCCACAAGGCGAGCAAAGATTGGATCTCTCATAGGCTGTATCCCAAAGGACGTGAAGGGATGCTGCGCACCGGTCCAGGTGGAAGCAGCTCGGAAGGCCAGGAGAGGTTTCTTCTGGAAGAAGCAGAGGTAGAACATCTGATGTGAATGGACTTATTGAGGAAATAAATTCACAGAAAAGTAAGCAAATAGAAAAATTAGAATGGTTAATTCCAGAGAATGGAATGTTGTACAGGAAAAGTAATTATGGTTTATATGGCTTGCTCACATGGCCATAATAATGTAATCTCTGAAAATTTCTCTACCCAAAGCTATAGTTTAACTGTTGTAGGCGGTGGAACGGCACCAGGTTGTCTGACCAGTGGGGTCTGACCAAACCTGGGTTCTACAACCTGGGTAGTTTCTGGCTGGGAAAGAATTCAGAGCAAGACCCAAACTGTAAGAGAACATTTATTTGGTAAATCACAGAGGTAGAAGTCATTCCCAGAATAAATGGGTTTAGGAAACAAGTATGGAGGTAAAGGAAGGACCCTCAGAGCTTGGGAGTGAGAAAGCTAATGGGAAGGAGGCTGGGGGAGAGATGGGGGGAGGGCGGGGGAGGAGGCATGCGCATGCTCTCTGGCGGGAGAGGGCACTGGGTCCTCCATCCTAAGGGTTTTAAGGCCTGAGATTTTAGGGGCGGTCCCAGGGAAAGATCTTAATAGAATATTCAGTAGCTTTCCAGGTGTGCCCGGTCAGGGTTGTGGTCTCTACTGATTGATTGGCTGGCATGTCCTGACTTCAGCAGTGGCTGGTTTTGTTGCTTATCTGGGCCTGGAGCCAAAATACAATGGAGGCCTAGATGTTATCTCCAGGGAGGAAAGGTCAGGGGTCCAAACCTCAGGACGAGCCATCTGCTAGGGGAGGAAAAGTCACCCTGGGGGCAAGGTCCCACCCTACAATTGATTGTCCATTGCTAGGCACCTGGGCTTCCCGCCTGCCGGTGACCTTCTGCACCTGGCCCATGTCCTTGCTTTCTCAGGTCTGTCTAACTGCCTGCAGCTTAACTATAATTGGAGTTCACTATAATTGGGAAGAAGTGTGAGGTGGTGATTTAGGGCAGAGGTGGTTTGTAGGAGTGTAAAGAGAGTTGTTATATTCTTGTTTTCCAGGGTAGGAAGTGGATAGGTAATAACTAACACTGAAAAAGCAGGAGTAGTAATACAAGCATATTATATACAGAAATTTCTAAGAGATATTTGGGGTGTAAGCATTATTAGGAGAAAAAAATTCAACCCAGTGAATTTGAAGATTTAATTGGCTTTATTAAGCGATTCACGAATCAGGCACCATCCCATCAGCAGCAAGAAGGGTGCGCTGAGGCATTTTACAAAATGGAAGGTTTTTATGGGAAAAAGGGTGAAATGAGGGAGCTATTAACAAAAGGAATAATTATTTTAGGGCTTAGAAACCTTTTCTTTGGGGGAAGAGAGAGGGTTTTTATCATGCAGATTGCCTCTGCCTTCTATGGGGAAGGGAGGGGCCCATGTGACAGATTACCTTACTGGTGCTTGACCAGAAAATTCAAGCCTGGTTAATTAAGATTATGTTTCTGGCAGAAGTAGAAACTGCAGTTAGATCAGGTGTTAACTGTAGGTTTGGTGTCAGGGGATTCCAGCACAAGTGACGGCATGCTGGGCCTGTGATTTTGTCTTGGACAACATCAAGATCAGTGAGAAGCTGCAAGTGTCCCTGGGAAAGGGGGAGGCCTGGCCTAGGGCCTCGGATCTGCTCTTTTTCTCAGCACAGCTTTTACAATAGTTGATTCTTAGATTATATGCAGGAATAATTTTTTCTTTGAAAAAAAATTCAAACCACAGCAAGTCTAGAATGTATGCCATGTAATAAGGAGAAGTATTGTTTCTTATTTTCGTTGAGTATGCAAGTACGTGTGCACTGGATTGATTTTGTCAGGGTTGCTTACTGTGGGCCAGGGCAAAAAATTTAAGAGCCATTTTTAGTGTCTTCTCATTGCCAGTTCACCTTTCACACTCTGTTCTTTAAATATTTTATGATTAAACACATGCTACTTTTGTAACTAAAATGGCAGGAAGAGCCCTGGCTGGTATGGCTCAGTTGGTTGGGAGTCGTCCCGGAGCATCTGAAAGGTTACAGGTTTGATTCCCATACATGCCTGGGTTGTTGCAGGCTACATCCCCCAGTAGGAGGCATGCCGGAGGCAGCCAATCAACATTTTGCTCTCACATCAATGTTTCTCTCCTCCTTTCCTCTCTCTCAAAAAATGTCAATAAAAATATTTTGTTAAAATGAGAGGGAGAAGAGGAGGAGAAGTTTTATCGGTTAACATAATCCCAAGGTAGACAAGCCCTATTCACAGTGACTGCTGCGGTCACCACACTGGGGGGCCAGCGTCCTCCAAGTGGGCATGCCCGCCCCCCTCCCGCAGCAGCAAAAGCCTCAGTGTACATTGATAATACAAAGGTGTAATGGTGAGTGTATCAATGGAAACCTTTTTAGAAAATCACTTACCACCCCATGCAACCGTGTTCATGCTTTCATCTTCCCATGCTGGCCTTGAACCACATGCCTACAAATTGTTTCATAATTGCAAACTGTGATGTGCAGATTTCATACTTAATGCGTATTCTTTTTATTCTCTTGGTTTATTTTCTTGAGGCATATTCTTAGTCATGCATTTATTGGATTGGGGGTATGACCATTTTGGGGAGGAGGGGGTTGAATGTCTAACCGTGTTGCTTACTGAAGGGTGGTAACAGTTTCGTCTGCTGCCGTGGAGGTATGACCATACCAGCCGCACACGGGCTTGCCAGCGCAGTGGTGGTTATCTTGTTAAATTAAAAGGTGCGAAATAACATCTCTGGATTGCCTTTGAGTTTTATTTCCGGTGACGTTGCATATTTTTCCGTCTGTTAATTATATTGCCCTTTCATTTCAGTATAATATCCATTTTCTTTGTCATTTCTAAAACTGAAGTGTTTTATTTTAAGTCTGAATGTTTATGTTGTAAATATTTACCCTTTGTTAAATTGCTGCCGATAACTTACCATTTGTGTTTCCTTTTTTATTTTAATGTTCCTTTTAATGGCATGGAAATTTTAAAACTTTTTATGTTTTATATTGATATTTTTGTTCTTTGGATTTTCCCCCCTCTTGACTCAAAAGTGAAGATCAACGGAGGCCTGAAATACCTATTCTTTCGTGTGTGCATGGGTGTGTGTGTGTGTGTGTGTGTGTGCGCGTGCCCACATGCAGCCTTCAGCGTTTAGATGGATTCTGGCTTATTATTCAGTTCCAGCTATCTCAACACTTAAATGATGCTAACTTTGCCTAATGTTTAGAGAAGTTGATTTTAAACACTCGCCTCCTGTTTGCCCCATAAATGCTTTATTCTGTTTTAATGTTTTGGATTGAAAGACAGTTTGAGGATGTGAAATTACATTTTTCGGAGAGTTGTTTTTTAATGCAAGAAACCCCCACAAAATAGCTTTTGGAGAGCCTTCTGTGTTGGCGGTGGTAATTAGTTCATGCATCTTCTTTTAGGAAGCGAAGACTCAGTCTCTGTGTGTTTTAAGGTAAATGGATCTGGTGTTAATTGAATTCATTAGTTGGTAGAGAGCTAAGTCCCTCTGATGTGACTCAGTTTAGCAAATGAGATGAAATGTCAGGGACGACAGCCACTTTGGAGTCATTTTAGCTGAAGTTTGGGTCTGATCTGGTTGCAGTTTCAGCACCACTGCCTTTATTGGCTTCTTGGGGTTCTTTGTAAATGTGGCTCACACCTCAGGTTGGCAGCTCAGGAGTGCTCATCAATCTTTTATCCTTCACTGAGGTTCCGAAGGCACTGAGCCGAGCTCGGCGTTGGCTGTATTCCCTACGAACCGGCCAGCGGGCCCGTGTTGGAGAATGTGGCTCGGGCTGGGGTCCAAACAAGTCGTCTCCTTGCCTCCTTCAATTTAAATTCTGGGCAGTGCTTATGTGGACACTAGGCCCCTCTTGTGTGTGATGCTGACGTTCAGGACCTGCTTCTCCGGCCCTGGCCTGCAAAACAGAGAGCAGAGCGGGAGCATGAGGCAGCCTTTCCTCCCAGCTCCAAGGTTACGTGGGGGTAGGACTGGGGGTGCAGGCTGGGGGCAGCTCGCCCCACCTGGCTAGTGAGTCGAGTACCTTCTCTTTCCATGGGGAGGAATCAGCAAGTAGGTGAAGAATCTCTAGAGCAGTGGTTCTCAACCTTCCTAATGCCGCCACCCTTTAATACAGTTCCTCATGTTGTGGTGACCCCCAACCATAAAGTTATTTTCGTTGCTACTTCATAACTAATTTTGCTACTTTTATGAATCGTAATGTAGATATCTGATATGCAGGATGTATTTAGGTGACCCCTGCGAAAGGGTCGTTCGACCCCCAAAGGGGTCGCGACCCACAGGTTGAGAACCACTGCTCTAGAGTGTAGGGCCCTGAAACCTGTATTTATTTATTTTTATGTTTTTGTTGATTTCAGAGAGGAAGGATGAGGGAGAGAGAGAGAAACATCAGTGATGAGGGAGAATCATTGATCAGCTGTCCCCTGCATGCCCCCTATTGGGGATCGAGCCTGCAACCCGGGCACATGCCCCCACTCGGAATCAAACCCTGACCTCTTGGTTCATAGGTAGATGCTCAACTGCTGAGCCGCACCGCCAGGCTGAAGTCTGTGTTTAGAGCCAATCATTCTGTGCTGCCAGCTGGTCTCCTCAGCACCAGTGACATTAGGGATCAGTCGCTCAGGCCCTGTTTCAGTTGAGGATGCTGAGGCCTGGGGAGGAGGGGGAGCTTGCCCAGGGCCAGGTCATGTTGCTGAAGGAAGGAGTTGGCATGGGAGCTCCTGGTCCTCTCGCTGCAGCCACCTTTGTGGCCCAGGCTGTGCGCAGGCCTCCTGTGTGCCCTGGTGTCCAGTAGTTCACACTCATTCTTGGAGGGGACTTTTGTGGAAGTGCTGTTCTTTTTTTTATTTTTAATCCTCACCAGAGGATATTTTTTCCATTGATTTTTAGAGAGAGTGGAAGGGGTGCAGGGAGAGGGAGAGACATTAATTGGTTGAACTTGAAACCCAGTACGAGGTACGTACCCTTGACCAGAATCAAACCTTCGACCTTTTGGTTCAAGGGCCGGCACTCTAACCACTGAGCAATCTGGTCAGGGCTGGAAGTGCTGTTCTGATGGCGGGATGGGGAGGTGGGGATGGGCTGCGGGGTTGTTGCTCTCTTCTGGCTGGTTTAAAAGACTAGACCGGCTTCCCTTCCCCCCGCGCGCCCCACCCCGCAGCCCGTTGACCATCTCCCATTCCTCTTGGAGGGAGGGGCTGGGCGAATGGTGGTGTCCAGCTTGTGCCTGTGGATCCCGCTCTGTGGGAAGGGTGGTTGAGCAGTCATAGCACCCGTTTCTAGAGGGATGTGGTTTTCATGTCCCTGCTTGGCACCACTTTCTCAGAACAGTCCCTGGGGCTGCCTCACAGGACAGTTCGCAGCAGCCACTCGGCAGCATGGCAGGAGCTGGCTTCTTACTGGTGGTTGTGGGCGGTGGTGTCCTCACTGCCAGTGGCCTTGTTTGTTGTTGCCTTGGTTCTGGTATGTGATGCCCCTCTTCTCACCCTGGGAAGTGGGAGGCTGGGGTTGGGGAGAGCTTTCCCCTGTGAGCCTCAGGTCCCGCCTGCCCTGTGGGTCAGCTTGAGGCACCGTCCTCCTTCCTCATCCTTCAGCCACTGCCTTGGCGTTAGGGGTTCACCTGGTCACCACTGGGTTCAGAAAGTAAAGCAGTAAAGGTGGGTCAGGCCCTCTGAATTTCCCTTTGGGGTACCTCCTTTCTGCAGGTTCTCTGAGAGGCCTTGGGGGATGGACACAGATAAGGAGTGGCCCCTCCCTTCACCCTGTGCAGTTCACAGAATGTTTGTAGTTTAAGGCCAAAGCAGTGATCTTGGAGGGGAGGAGTGGGGAGGGGTGGAGGGAAGGGGAGGTTAAGCAAGGGAGGAAGAAGAGGAAGGCATGGGGTGAAAGCTGGGCTCATGGGATCTCCCGCCCAGGCCAGGGTGCTAGCCTTCCTCACCTCAGTGAGGGCTGAGCTTGGGAGGTTGTCTCTGAAAATCTTAGATGAACAAATATGGAGCCTTAATTTTGGCTGTTCTTCACTGGCCACTGCTACCTTATGTCCAGCCTTGGCCTTTGTCTTCACTTCCCAAAGTGGCCAAGTCCCCATTTCTCCCTGGGTTCTCCACTCCTGGCTGTCCTGCCCCCGGTATGGTAGGCGGAAGGAATCCTGTCCTTGGTTCAGATCCTGGGGTCTGTCGTTTTTTTGTCTTGTCCTTGAGCAAGTCACATGACCTTTTGGAACTCCTGTTTCCTCCGCCATGAAGTAGAAAAATTAATAGCCAAAGGAGAGGGGATGAGATGAATATTTGAGAAGGCACCAAGCAGAAGTGCTGATATTTAGGAGACTCTTAAAGAATCACCATTCTCCATTCTTTCAAACTTCTGTTATTTTTTTGGGCTGTTTTCACAAAGTTGACTTAACCTGAGTTTTGCCTAACTTACAGCTGACATTGATAGTAAATTGCACCGGATGAGAGAGAACACAGGGAACAATTGGAGACTCCGGAGTCTGGGAGCCTTACTGTTGCTCTCTCTCTCTCCTTGGGGAGCAGGTTGGGGGAGGTGTTTTGAAGCTGAACCTGCTGTCTCATGGCTCCCACGTCTCTCCACAGGTCCTGCTTCTCGGAAGATGCACTATTATAGATACTCCAACGCTGAGGTCAGCTGCTGGTACAAGTACCTTCTCTTCAGTTACAACATCGTCTTCTGGGTGAGTGGATGAGAGCGGCCGCCTTCCCTTGCTTCGTGCTTCACTAGTAAATCATGATTCTTCACGTACTTTGGGTTTGCCAGGCCCTCTGAGACTCTGCATGGGATGGTGGGCAGGGTTGATGAGCCCTGCTCTAGCAACAAGTTATAAAATAGACCCTTACGTGCCGTGATGGGGAAGGCTCAGGTGATTGAAAACCAGACTGAGTGGTCCAGGTATTCTGGTGATTGAATACCAGGCTACCCCAGCCCGGGGGGTTCAGGATGGCGTGGGGCTCTGGCCCAGATATTTGTCACCCCCATCCCTGTCCCAGGAGTGCCCCAGGGAGTCATCCGGGCAAGGTGTTTTGTGTGCATCAGCCTGTGGGCTAGTTCCTGTTCTCGCTCTGGAAGTTAAGACTGGGCAAGTCAATAAAGCCCTGCCCTGTGGCGCCGTGTTTAACCGGAAGTGGTATTAGCTCCTGAGCAGTGCAGCAGGGAGGGAAACGCTCCTTGACTGGGGTGCTCGGAAAAGGTCATCCCGAGGAGGGGACCTGTGGGCTGAGACCTGGATATGGGTGACGAGGCAGCCACGTGGGGGTCTGGGGAAGAAAGCTCCAGGGCCTGAGGCAGGAAGGAGCGTGGCATATGCCAGGTACGCAGAGAAGGCCACGTGGCTGGAGCTGAGTACAGAGCAGAGGAGACAGGTGAGGACAGAGGCACGAAGGAGCCGGGTCAGGTAGGACCGTCCAGTTCTCAGTGAGGATGGAATTATGTTCTACTTTCTGTAGTGACTCTTGGTAGGTTGTAAGTTGGATGGCGTGATCTGATTTTGGAATGATCCTGCAGAGTGAGGGGATGGATGTGGGACCATGTTCTGAGGTGGAATTTTGGGGCAGGAGGGATTGAATGGTCTCTTAGCCAGGTATATAGAGATGTCACCCTCATGTGTTAGTGACCATTCTGGAGTCTAAACCCCCATCTCAGGAAGGGTGGAACAGATGAGGATGAATCCTGTTGACTGAAGGGAGCTCTGGCTGTTGAGCCCTGGGATGCGGAGGCAGGGTTTGGTGGCAGGTCCACTCCACTGCTGGCTGTGTGAGTGGCCCGAGGTAAAGGGAAGATGAGGTTTTGTGTTGTGCAGCTCGGAGAGGGAGCCTTTCAAGTAGGAAGGAGCAATGAGCTGTCCCCCTGGGGGGTGGAATAGGAAGAGGACATAAAGTTGACGTTAGCTTTGACAAGGTGGGGGTTGTTGGTGACCTTGACCAGAGCTGCTTTTTGCTCTGCAGGGGCTGACACCCACCTGGAGTTGGCCGAGGAGCCAGTGGGACATGAGGAAATGGAGACGGTGACTTAGGACATTTCTTTCAAGGACTCTTGCCTAGAAGGGGAGCAGGACAATTGGGCACTGGCTGGAGGTGGTCCAGGGGTTCAGGAAGATACGGCGCAGGTGTGATGCCAGTGGGATTGGTCGAGAGAGACACAGTCATTGATTCTGCTGTCCAGGAGGGCGAGGGTGCGATCATGAAGAGGCTTGTAACACCGGAAGCAGGTATTGCTGACCAGTGTCTGTGGGCAGATGGAGAAGGAAGGACAGAGTGAGCAGCCACGGTGCCACCTTTCACCTCCACAGTGGATTTTGGCATTTCCTGTTTGGATTGGAATTTTTTCCCCCTCCATACCAGCTGGCTTCCTTAAACTTATTTTTAATTGTAGTTGACACTCAGTATCCTATTAGTTTCAGGTGTACAGTATAGTGACTCAACATTCATATACCTCATGAAGTGGTCACTGCAGTGTCTAGTGACCGTCTGTCACCGTCCACAGTTGTTAGGCCTGAAACTCTTGAGAGCAAGGCAGACTTACCAACACTTCTCCGGCCTCCACCCTTGATTGTACAGCATCACCTCCTGACGATGTATCTCAAAGTTGCGGGGATTTCTGTCCTGGAGAAATAGGGTGGAATTCAATGGCCGGGCGTTCACCCAGGTCTTTCCTGAGCTCAGACAACTTTCACCAACGTCATCATTGCCCTGAAGTCGGGCAGGGCCCGGCATTGGACGTGGTTCCTTAGTAGATACATCTCGGGGCCCTTCCTCATGGGGGGACTGGCTGTCCCGTCCTCGAGATGTGTGGCTTCCAGACCTGCACTGCTCCCGGCCTGGAGAGCCCCAGCCCGCTGTATGGCGGAGAGCCACCCGCCAGGCTGGCAGTCTCCCACTTTGGCCACTTGTACATCCAGCTGTCATCATCCCGCCGGCTGTGCTCCTTGGCCTTGTGCCCTGACCTCGGGTTCTCATCCTGATCTGTGCAGCTGGAGGGAACCTCTCCCAGTGCTGCCGGGGCTCAGGGTCCTGATGTCCCCGTGTCATCAGAGGCTTTTCAGAACAGATTCCTTGCTCTTGGGAAGCTGTGCTCACTTGCCTGATCGTACCTTTGCAGCACCAGACTCAAGTGGTGGGGCTCCTGAGTCCAGAATTGTGGCCATCTGTCTGGTGGCTGAAGGCTGCTGCAGCTTGCTGGGCGTTTTGCGGAGTTGGCAGTGCGCATGGTCGAGAGTTAATCATTTTTCAGTTAGTGTGCACTGGGGCAGAACAGGAAGGGACAAAAAGGAACAGTCAGGAAGGTGAGGCCTGGGAGAGCCTGGTGGGGAGATTTGGGGGGCGGGGGAGGGGAGGAGGGATGCCAGGCCCCTGGCTGGGGAGGCTGCCCGGCCCTTCCCTGCCAAGTTCTTGGTGATGATTTGTTGTCTTCATCTGCCCAGGAACTGGGAGTCTGGGTGAGACCTGAGAATTGGGCTGCAGAGCCCTCAGGGACCCGCGTGGGGCCAGTCTGGACTCTCGAGAACTAGTGACCTTCTAAGCTTCGTGTTTTCATTATGAAATACTGATCTCACCTGCCTGCTGCTTGCCCACGGGCTGCTCAGAGTGTCTAACCTGATATGCCAAGCTCCCACCTCCTCAGAGTAGTTCTCTTTTTTAAAAAGAGGATAATGGACGCCCATGTTCCCATACCCTAGCTCAGTGATGGCGAACCTATGACGCACGTGTCAGAGGTGACACGCGAACTCATTTTTCTGGTTGATTTTTCTTTGTTAAATGGCATTTAAATATATAAAATAAATATCAAAAATATAAGTCTTTGTTTTACTATGGTTGCAAGTATCAAAAAATTTCTCTATGTGACACGGCACCAGAGTTAAGTTAGGGTTTTTCAAAATGCTGACATGCCAAGCTCAGAAGGTTTGCCATCACTGGCCTAGCTCCAAAAATTACCAACTCATCCAATCTTGTGTCGTTTCTACCCCCCACACCCGACTCCGGATATTTTGAAGCCAAGCACAGATAGACTGTTTTTGCACAGAGAGTTTTTATAGTGTTTGGTTTGTTTGGACGAGATAACGGTGAGCGGTGGAGCTG
The DNA here is from genome assembly GCF_000147115.1 of Myotis lucifugus. Lineage (NCBI taxonomy): Eukaryota > Metazoa > Chordata > Mammalia > Chiroptera > Vespertilionidae > Myotis > Myotis lucifugus. The sequence continues at coordinate 616,506 of NW_005871383.1, forward strand.
GGACTGCCCGGGCTCCGCAGGCCGGGTGGAGTATGCAGAGGGCAGCCTGCTGTTGCTGTGACCACTTCCAGGTGCTGGAACGAGCACAGGTTTCATTCAGCAGTTTGTCCCCTTCCGCATTATTTCCACAGCCACAGTCTTTATAACAAACACCTGTAACACTAGCAGTTTTCTTATGCTTCTCACCCTCCAGTTTAGGGACAGATGGTTTCCAAGAGGCCGGGAATGGGATCCTGGGTGAGAAACACGGATGCGCGTGTCTGTGTCTGGGCTTCATGGGTTCTGATCACAGGTGTGTCAGGAAACGACGCTCCCAGCCAGCATAGCATTTTGAAGGCACTAGCATTTCTTACATTAAAAAAAATCATTGTAATCATTATTTGTTTGTGTTAGACCTGTTTCTAGTGCAAAATCTCACTTTGACTTGGGGAAATGCAAATCAAAACCACAGAGACACCACTTTAAACCCATGAGGATGGCTATTACGGAAAGAACCGAACATGACAGATGTTGGGAGGGTTGTGGAGAAATTGGAACCCTTGTGCACTGTTCATGCGACTGTAAAATGGTGCAGCTGCTATGGAAAATAGTGTGGTGGTTCCTCGAAAAGTTAAAAAATAAAACTACCGTAGGATCCAGCAATGCACTTCTGGGCATATACCCAGAAGAACTGAGAGCAGGATCTGTAGTGATATTTGCACACCCATGTTCATAGCAGTTTTACTCATAATAGCCAAAGGTAGAAACAACCCAGGTATCTTTGCCAGATGAATGGATAAACGAAATGGGGTCTAGGATGCAGTGGAATATTATTCAGCCTTAAAAAGGAAGGCAGTCCTGCCACCTGCCACAGCGTGGATGAGCCTTGAGGACGCTGTGGTAAGTGAAATACGTCAGACACACATGAACAAATACTGTATGATTCCATTTATGTGATGTACCCAGAGCAGTCAAATTCATAGAAACAGAAAGTAGAATGGTAGTTGCCAGGGAGTGGGGGAGGGGAGAATGGGGAAGTTATTGTTCAATGGGCGGGGTGTCAGTTTTGCCAGATAAAAAATTCTGTGGCCCTAGCTGGTTTGGCTCAGTGGGTAGAGCAGACTGAAGGGTTCCGGGTTCGATTCCGGTCAAGGGCACATGCCTGGGTTGCTGGCTCCATCCCCAGTAAGGGGTGTGCAGAAGGCAGTCATTCAATGATTCTCATAATTAATGTTTCTCTCTCTCTCTCTCTCTCTCCTGAAATCAATAAAAATATATTTAAAAAAAAAGTTCTGTGGATGGTGGTGGTGGCATAACCCTTTGAATATGCCTAGTCCCACCAAGCTGTACACTTGTACACTTAAAAATGGCAATTTGATATTACGCCCACTTACCACAGTTAAAAGTGCTTACACTCTCCCTGGTGGGCCGGGAGGGGTGGTGGGCGGCCCTTTGCTCACTGGCTCCCCAGAGAACTTGGCTTTCCCGGTCCCCGGAGTGAGTCCTGTATAGGGGTCATCAGATGGCGTCTGCAGAGCCAGGATTGCTTCCCACCACACACACTGAGGTTAATCGGCACGGGGTCGGGTGGAGGCCTTGCCTGCATCTACTGCAGAGGAGGACTGGTTAAAAGTGAAGAGCTGAGGCCCCTCGTGAGCACACACAGTGCCCTGTCCAGAGAGCAGGGACCCTGCCGTTGCTGCCTCGGTGACTTACAGAGTGCAGGGTCAGCCTCTGAGCCCAGCGTGCAGCCTGTTGCTGAGTGAGAGGCGCCTCCCTTCACAGTGACAGGTGCCTCCCGTGAGTATGGTGTCATACATGTAATTTATGGCCCAAACTGGGAAACCTGAGGTGACGTTGCTAAGAGAAGTTATTAAGAATTTTGCCGGAACAACAGGTGTCCCCAGGACTGTCCCAGGCAGACCAGGATATGTGGTCGCCCCCCTCCCCCGCACCCCTCCCCCAGAGGCAAAGCCAGCCTGGTGGGGAAGGACTTAAAGGCGGCTCCCTTCTCCTGCCTGGTCACGGCATCTTTGTGAGTGGAGAGCCTTCTTCTCTTCCTGCGGCCTTTATCGCGCTCCTTCTCCCACGGGGGACAGTCAGTACCTCCTACGCTGGGCTGACAGAATTGCCCACGTGTGAGCTGGACCCCGTGTGATGTTAGAGCCCCAGGTCCGAGTGCAGATGTTCCTCCACTCCATCTCTGGGTAACTGATGCCGTCAGAAAGCGAAAGGCTAGTGTTTTTTCATGTAGCGTCAGGCTAGTGTTTTTTCATGTAGCGTCTTTTCATTTTCACTGCTGAGAAGAAGTGGTTCCATTTTCTCTTCAAGTTTTATTTCATAAACGTTTGCAATTGCATGGAAACTCTGCACGAGACGCCCCAGCTGCACCGCATTCCCTCCTCGTGCTCCACATTCCCTCCTCGAGCTCCGCTCTCCTGCCTCATCACCAGGGTCATCCGGTCGCCCGTCCTCGCAGCCTTGAGGCCTGCACTTTCATGCGCACATCCCCGCACGTAGCTCATCCAGGTGGCTGCAGTTTTCCTGAGTGTACTTTTGGAAATTCCTGTATTGGGCATTTAGGTTGTTTCCATTTCTTTTACGATCGCAGATAAGGACGCAGTGGTTGGTTTTGTGTAATACAGATTCTTCCGTGTGGGGGAGGACGAGGATGATTTGCTGGAGTCGAGTCCCGGGAGGGAGATTAATGGGTCAGAAGGTGTGTTCGTTGTTCCGATGGCCTGACATGTTTATATAGTCCAAATTGCTTCTCCAGAAGGGCTGTCCCAGTTCCTAAGAAAGAGATCAGCTAATCACACAGGTATGCGTGTTTCTCCAACGCTTGCCAAGGCAGAGGTCAAGTCAGGGGTCACTTAATCGGAGGCTCTCCTGGCTCCTTGCTGCCTGCGGAGCTGGCCTGCAGGGCCTGGGTGCTCGGAAGCTGATCCCCGGGGGCGTTTCTGAGGTGCACTGCTCTGCGCCGGGCACCTGTGACCGTTCTGGCTCACAGGTACTCTCAGGTCTGTGACTGGAGTGCTTGTGGCTCAGCATCTCTGCCAGCACCTACTCAACTCAGCACAGCCCGGCTGCTGGAGCCACTTGTCTTCTGCGTGGGAGTCTCATTCCCATCTTGTTCGTACCTTTTCCCCCAGAAATGCTTTTTGAAAATAACACCCCTGTTGAGGTGTAAATGAGACAATAACATTTAGCCATTTCAAGTGTACAGGTGGATGTGTTGACAACTGGGTGCCCATGGAACCACCATCATCACCCAGTGAAGACAGAAAACATGTCCCCCACTTCGGAAGCTGCCCTGTGCCCTCTGCAGCCGGCCCCCCTTCTGCAGGCAGCCGCCTGCCTGCCTCCTGCCACCGTAAAGCAGGTTTGACTCGGGGATCTGACTTCTCTAGGTTTTTCTCTGTTTTTTTTTTCTTTTTTAACTTCATTGATTTCTTTTGAAATAAAAAAAAAATTGTTTTTATTGATTCTCTCATTTTTATTATCTCCTTTCTTCTACTTTGGAATTATTTTGCTGTTTTTCTAGCATCTAAGGTAGAAGATTCAGTCATTGATTATAAATCTTTTTTCTCTAGTATAAGTATTTTATGTATATGCTTTCTGCATCCCATTTTGATATATTTTCATTTCAGTGGTTAAAATATACTTACATGATCTGTATGTAATGTGTCTTTTCTTTCCTCCTTTGGCTCACTTCAAGAGTTTGACTTTATTCTATTTCTTTCTTTCTTTTTTTTTTTTTTCCAGAGAGGGGTAGGAGATGGGAGAGAGAGATAGAAACATCAATGATGAAAGAGAATCATTGATCAGCTTCCTCCTGTACTGGGATTGAGCCTGCACCCTGGGTATGTGCCCTGACCAGGATCCAATTGGTGACCTCCTGATGCATGGGATGATGCTCAACCAACTGAGCCACACTGGCTGGGCTTTATTCTATTTCTAATAGTTCATTTGGGTCTTTTTTTATATTTTCTACTAGAGGCCCGGTGCACAGATTTGTGCACAGGTGGGATCCCTTGGCCTGGCCTGTGGGGATCGGGCAGGAACCGGCTCTCCGACATCCCCCGAGGGGTACCGGATTGTGAGAGGGTGGTTCTCGGGTGATGCACCCCGGAATCGGGCTCCCTCCTCTCTTATTCCAGGTGCATCATCTGAGAACCGCAGCTGCCAAGTCACCGCAGCTCGGCAGCTCCTGTGTTGAGCGTCTGTCCCCTGGTGGTCATTGCGCATCATAGCTACCGGTCAGACGTTCGAACGGTCAGATGGTCGCTTAGGCTTTTATATATATAGATTTCTCTCTTCATTCTGTTTATTTTTTCCTTTAAATCCCTGAGGCTATTTACCATATCTGTTTTAGAATCTTTGCTAATTCAATTATCTGTCATACCTGTCTTTTTCTAGTTACTGGTTCCCCCCCTTATTATAGGTCACATTTCCCCCCCCTTTTTGCCTCACTAGTAACTTTGACTAGATGCTGTGTACAGCTCGTCCACCTAAGTATTCTTCTTGTCTTGTTCAGCTTGGGCTGACATAACAGGGTACCCGAGGCAGGTTGCCCTAACAGGAACTTATTTTCTCACAGTTCTGGAAGCTGCAGGTCTGAGGTGAGGGTGCCAGCATGGGCACATCTGGTGAGAACTCTTTTCCTGGCTTGCAGGCGGCTATCTTCTGGCTGTGTCCTCACATGTCAGAGTGCTCTGGTTCCTCTTCCTCCTACGGGACACTAGTCATGGAGGCCTCACCCTCTGACCTCCTCTAGCCCTAATCACTTCCCCAAACCCCCACCTCCAAATGCATCCCAGTGGTTAGGGCTTCAACTTGTGGATTTGAAGTGGGAGCACCACAAACATCCAATTCCATTCATAGCACTTCCTTACCAGTATTATATCCTTTTAGTCTGCCACCTTTTATTAACTATTGTGTGTAAGATTCATTCATGCCATTGTGTGTAGTTGCAGCATTCATGTTCATCGTTGTGTAACGTTCTGTTGTGGAAATGTACCATTTGGGTTATTTACAGTTTTAGGCTATGAAGTCGGGTTGGAGTGATATGAAGACATACCAGGGTTGTGGACCTGAATTGGAGGGATGCTCCCGGGGCCTACGTGGCCGAGCTGAAGGAAATCCTGTTTTGTCTCCAGCTCCAGTTGGTGTCGGTGTGATAGCCGAGGGCAGGACACACCTGGCTCTCGGCCTGCTGTGCACACACAGCTTCACTGGGACACAGCCCTGCCTGTGCGTTTGCGTTTCATCTGTGGCCGCTTTCCTGCTCCCACGGCGGAGCTGAGGACTTGAAACAGTAGGCAAAGCTGCAAGTGTTTACTCCCTGGCTCATACAAGTGTGGACCCTGGCTCAGGATCTTGGTTTTCCGCCCACTGTGGGTCACTGAGCTGTGCCAGCGAAGGCAGGGGCTGGGTGGGGGTGGCTGGGTGGGGGTTTCTCCTCTCAGTTGCTTGAGGAGCTGCTTGTCACCTCCCCTAGATAAGCCTGCCCTCCTTCCTTCCTTCCTTTCAAAGGCTTTGACGCAGTCAGATTCCTGGGCGGGGCTTGGAGGCGGTGGGCTCTGTTATCAGGGAAGGCAGAGGCGTCTGTAGAAGCTCCCCTGTCCGAACGCTGGGGAGTCCTGCTTCTCGGGCTGTGCTGGGCAGGGCACAGGCGCTGCTTGCCCAGCACCACCCTTCCGGCGGGAGGAAGGCCGCTGGGTGACCCTGTGCGAGGCAATGTCCTGGCCTGGCCCCGCTTCTTTCTCCCCAGTGAGGAAGCTGGGCCCCAGCGTCCCTTCCGGCTTCCAGAGTCCCACTGGGAAGTGGCTTGGTTTAGACTATTTTAACGTGGGACCATTTTGAAAGGAACGTTCCCTGCTCTGTGTAGGGTTCAGAGTGGCCACAGTCCTGAGAGCAAGGCCTCCTGACCCCGCAGATACCCTGGTGTCCCCCCGCCCACTGGGTCTCTGGGCCAGGCTAGGTGTGGGCCCGCCTCTCTGGCGTCCTTTCTGGCAAGTATTTGATTGTTGGCTTTTCAAGTGGCCACAAGCATGTCTGGTGTTCTCCCAACTCCCCGGGCCTGGAGTCAGGGTTCCCCATCTGTAGCTGCCAGAGCCATGGGCTCCACCCGCCCGATTTGGGGTGACAGAGTTTAGACAGCAAGAGGTGCGTATGCTGTTGGCGATCACTGGCCAGTTGGCGATAACTGGCCATCGCCGCTGGATTTTGCGGATTGACAAACTGAGGCCCAAGGCAGGGGTGGCTTGCTCAAGGTCACGGTGAGTTAGGGACAGAGGTGACTGTGCTAGCTTCTCCCCCCACCCTTTCCTTCCCATCAGTCTTTCCTGTCCCCCTTGGAAAGCCCCCAGAAGGCTGTTCCCCTCAACTCTGATGTGCTGTTGTCTCCAGAGACCTAAGAAACAGATGCCTCTGGAAGGAAGGTCCTTATCTTAGGACGAAGCCTAGTTCGGGGAGTTTTCCTGGTGGGGGGGTGTGGGGGGGTGAGGAGATGGGGAGGGGGGAGTGGGGGAGGGCGCGGCAAGTAGTGTTTCCCGTCCAGCCCATGCTGGTGGAGTCTGCCCCTCCATGCCTGTGCTCTGTCCCCCCAGGAGGCCGGGCCGCTCAGAATGGCACTGTGCCCCAGGCTTACGTACATCACCTATGACACTTCCCTCGGTCCTACTGCCCTCCTGTGACCCGGGGAGGGAAACAGGCCTAGGGAGGTCCCCCAACTCGCGCAGGTCCCCACGCAGGTCCCGTCTCTAGGAAGCTGCAGGGCGGAGGGCGGAGCCGGGACCCCTGCCCTGTGCTATGCTTGTTCGTCCAGCCTTTTCTTTCTTGGGGGTGCTTCTGGTTTTTTCGAGGCTCCCCCAGGCGGCCCAGGGGAAGGGAAGGGCTTTGTGAGTGTCAGCTTCCCGCCAGCCCGAGGTGTTGGGCTACTGCTGGTGGGTTGTCTCCAGCGTGTTGAGCAAAGCCCTCTGGGCCCACAGGAGTGGCCTAAGTATGTTCACACACTGGAGTGACATTTCGCAAGGAGCCTGGCCACTAAACTGCCAGTGGAGAGGGGCTGTTTTGACACCCGTGGTTTCGTGGTTTCGGGACCTCCTGCCGTCCAGCAGGCCCGGCCGGGGTGGGAGCCTCTGGGGTAAAGCCCCCCAGCTCGCTCACGGGCGAGGGGGTTCTGTGCAGCCCCATGACCAGGCAGGGCGGGACCATCCTCCCCCTTCCTTCCCAGGCTCCTTTGTCTGAGGTGGGAAGGCTGATGCTGGAGCTTTACAGGGGCACCCCCTCTCCCTCCCAGGAGGCCACCTGCCCTGGTTGGGACTCAGCGATCCCCACCACCTGGCGGACAGTGGGGGGCCTTGGCTTTAGAGTCGCACAGCTCAGAAGCCCCTTCTGAGAAACGTCCTCACCTCTGGTCCCTTGACCAGCCCCTCCTCCCTGCCAGGGAGATAAGGGAGGTCAGGAACTCAGGTTTGGTCTTACCTCATGGCCACCAGCCAGCCAGCCAGCCAGGTGACTTTGGACAAATAACCAAGTTGTTCTATATCTGTTTTCCTGTTTGAAAAATGGGGGTAACAGTGCCCGTGTGATGGGTATGGAAGGGCCTCTTCGGGGTGTTCAGTGATTAACACGGGGCCTGGCGCTCAGGGAAGGCTGGTGCTACTTGCCACCGTGCCACTGCGGTGACGTCCCCGCGGCCTCCCTTCGGGCTGGGGTAGCTGGGCCTCAGTCTCTGGGAGGGAACTGCCTCAGGGTTTAGAAGAGAGACTAGGAAGGCTACTCCGAAGCCGGGCGGCCGGCTGAACCGTCTCCCGGTGAGGATGGCCCAGCCCCACTGACGGTCGGTGCGAGAGTTCACGGCGAACCGGGCGATGCTGGCGGTCCTAGCTGGTCACAGGGCTGCCCCGTGAGCTTCCAGACAGGCCGCTTCCCCTGTCTGATCCTTCCTCAGTCAACTCGTCTCTAAAACAAGTGCTGGGCCCAGACTTTCTGCCGGGTCAGCATCATTAAACCCAAGGTCTGACATATGACCCCTGGTTCCTGTCTTTCCTGGTGCAAGTTAACTTGAGTCCTTCCTTTAAAGAAGGAAGGAAGTGCGAGCCCTTCGTCTGGGAGCGCAGCCCTTGTGAGAAGAGAACTGTGTACAGTGGCGGGGAGCAGGCAGCTCACCAGGGCCCAGTGAGGGGTGGTACGGGGTGGGCTTTCCTCACCGTCCCCCATGGTGCCAGGCAGTGGGCCCGCTGCTGTGGAGTGCAGCTTGGTGGGCTGGGATGCTTGCTCGGGCCACTGGAGGGGGTTGGGATGACAGCCTCCAGGCCTATCCTGCTCTGACCCTAATGTCCCCGTGGGGGCCTGGCCTTGGACCTGGCCAGCCTGGCCTTGCTTGGCCCGCTCTTGCTTTGAGTGCATTTGGACTGAGTGAGACCCGGGAGAGCGCTGTGAGCAGGCAGGACCACGGGCAGGACTGCTCCCTCTGGAGGCTCTGGCGACTCACGCGCTCACGCCTGCTCTATACCTACAAGGGCCAAGTCCTCGCCAAGTTCTTGGGGTACAACCCTGAACGAGACCGAAAACCTCTCTGCCCTCAGAGAGCTTAAACCGGAGAGACACTGGACAGGTAGCTCGTGTGGCCTTGGCTGACGGCCGGAGGAAAAGCAGGCACGGGAGGTGGTCAGGATGCAGGTGGGGGCTTGTCCACCTGGGACAGGACAGGAGGCACCTGAGGAGGTGGACTGTGAAGAGCCTGGAATGAACGGAGGGACGGAGCCAGGAAGGGAGAGGGAGGAAGGACATTCTAGGCCAGTGATGGCGAACCTTTTGAGCTCGGCGTGTCAGCATTTTGAAAAACCCTAACTTAACTCTGGTGCCGTGTCACATATAGAAATTTTTTGATCTTTGCAACCATAGTAAAACAAAGATTTATATTTTTGATATTTATTTTATATATTTAAATGCCATTTAACAAAGAAAAATCAACCAAAAAAATGAGTTCGTGTGTCATCTCAGACACACGTGTCATAGGTTCGCCATCACTGTTCTAGACCAAGGGAACGGTGTCACGGCTGTGAGACAGGCTGCGTTTGCTGCGTTCAGAACTGGTCCCGGTGCCAGCGTGGCCTGGAGTGGGGTTGGGGAGGGGAGACGGGCAGGAGGTGATGGTGGAGGCCTGGCCGTGTTGGTCCTTGTGGGCTGTGGTGAGGAGTTTGAATTTTATTCTGAGTTCAAGGAAGTCATTGCAGGGTATGATTCATGTGTTCGGTATTTTTAAAAGATCATTGCAGTTGCTTGGGGACCTGTGAGGAGGCGCCGAGGGGGTGGACACGGACAGGTGGCAGCAGGGGCAGGAGGAGAACTGGCCACGAGTTTTGGAGGGAGAACCAGCAGAGGGTCTGGTAGGGGGAACTTGGAGTTGGAGGGAAAGAGAGGCATCAAGCATGCGGTCAAGGCTTTCTGTCTTAAGCGAGTGAGTAGGTGCCATAATGTAACGAGGGCGGAGTTGGAGAGGAGCTGGTTGGGGGAGGTTGGGGGGGGCAAGGTCCAGTTGGGGGCACGTGCAG
>NW_005871383.1:626657-641817 GCF_000147115.1 Myotis lucifugus
GTGCCCAAAGCTGAGTGGTCTGTGGAGAAGGGAATGACCAGCTCTTCGGAGCCCAGATGAGCCGAGAAGAAAGCCTCCACGTCCAGCTTTGAAGAGGGAGTGAGACAGCCGGGACTCGGGGATGGTGGGAGGGAAGCCTCCAGGATCCAGTGGGCAGTGACCGCTCACCTTCAGGCTCGCTTACCACCTGGGACACTGGGGAGAGGAGGAGGTTGTGCCCCCCACCCCCACGGTTGGCATTCTGCTTGGCCCGTGCTCCCCTTGGTGAAATAGAGGGATCAGTCCCCCCAGGGCTTCTTCACTTGGGGTCCACAGGCTATGAGGGAACCAGCAGTGAGAAGTCAGCCCTCGGAAGTTCCCTCCAAATAGTGGGCATGCCCATGTTTTCTGAAATTGGCTGCAGAAGAGGGTAAGAACGCCCAGGGCTTGCTTTCCAGGTTCTTCTCTTCCCGTCCGCAGGCTGGCGGTGGGCTGCATAGGCAGGGACGTCCTGAGCTGGAGAATCCATGTGGGAGAGGTGAGAGCCGTGGAGACACCGGCTCTGCTCTTTCCCACGAGGACCTGATAAATGGCAGCGAGTGCCTGCGCGGTGTAAGGGAGTGAAACGGGAGGCTGATGATCTGCAGACCAGGAGGTGTTTGTTTCATGTGGGAAAATCCTCCCAGTTCAGGAATCTGTGTGGTGTTTGGGGGGTGGGGGTGCACTTGAGGCAGCCTAACCCCAGTGGGTTCCTGCGGGTGGCAGGTCAGGGATGGGGCCTGCTGCTTTTCTGGGGTGGGCACGTCGCTTAGCTCAGGCCTATTTTAATTTAGTAACGAAGGACCCGGCATATTCCCAGCACACGTGTGCCCAGGGGTGGGGTGGGGGGCAGGCTCCGCAGCTGCTTGTGTCTGTCCAGGCCTGAGGCCTGGGGCCTGAGGCGGGTGGCGGGGTGGGGCGGGGCGGTGCCGGGCTGTGCAGTGCCTCCACTGCACGGAGCCTATGGAGGCACCTGGGCGATGTCGTAGACACAGACCGCACTGAGATGGGGTGCTTGTGGAATGGGGACAGCGGCCGTGGCCTGCCAGTGTCGTAGACAGACCGCACTGAGATGGGGGTGCTTGTGGAATGGGGACAGCGGCCGTGGCCTGCCAGTGTCGTAGACAGACCGCACTGAGATGGGGGTGCTTGTGGAATGGGGACAGCGGCCGTGGCCTGCCAGTGTCGTAGACAGACCGCACTGAGATGGGGTGCTTGTGGAATGGGGACAGTGGCTGTGGCCTGTGGGTGTCGTGGACACAGACCGCACTGAGATGGGGTGCTTGTGGAATGGGGACAGCAGCCATGGCCTGTGGGCTCTGACTCTGGCGTCTTGGCAGGGCAGTGTGTTCTGGGGGCCCCTGCCTGCAAGTGGAGCTGGGGGGCTGAGGAGTTTGTTTAAATGCTCAGGGAAGGTAGGTGTGGGTCATCCAGAGCCTTACAGGCGCCTTGTTCTGGGATCCAGACCCTGTCATCTGCAGGGCCCAGGGGCTGCCGGCCCTGATCCGCCAGGATGGACATGAGCCATTGCCCCTCTACTGCTGGCCGTGTGGCTCCTTCTCTGAGAAGCACGTTCATGGTGCTGGCTTCCAGCCTAACTCTCTCTCTCTCTCTCTCTCTCTTTCTCTCCTCCCCTCCCCCCTACTCAGTTGGCTGGAGTTGCCTTCCTGGGAGCCGGACTGTGGGCATGGAGCGAAAAGGTAAGTAGCTGTCACTAGGACCCTGAGCATCGGACAGCCAGAGCCAGGTTGGTTCAGCGTTCACGGTCCCTTCCTCCCTGACAGGCGTTTCTGTGCCAGGTCGTGATTTGCAGTCATTCATCTTTCCTGAGCCAGTTCTTGGAAACAGTTAGTGAACTTAGAAAACCGCTTCCTCGCTAGGGCCGGGCTGCCAGGTATTGAGCTCTGAGTGTGGAGCCCTCTTTCCCGTTCCTGAAGCTCCAGGTCGCCCTGGGCTGGTTGGCAGCTGTGTCCGGGGCAGGTCCGTGCCTCTGGGAGCAGGAGGGTCCCTGTGTTTATTCCTGAAGCTCTGTCCAGGGAGCAGGGCTCTGTTATAGGCCCCGTGGGCAGGGGCAGGTCCTGTGCCCTGTGCACCTCCTTGCCCAGCCCATGGAGGAAGGTGAGGAAAGAGACAGGCTCTTACTATCCAGGACAAAGGGCAGTGGGAGCTCTGGGGAGGGTACTAGAGGTGGTGCGCCTTTTGCTGTGGGTGGGTGGGTACTGGGGAGGTGGTGAGGGCTGAACAAGGCCCAGCAGGCCAGGCCGGCAACAGTGGGAACTTAAGGTTTCACCTCGAGCCTCGGGCCCAGGGCTCTCTTTCTTCAGTGGAGCCTCCAGAAGGAGGAGGTGGGAGGATGGGAGGGCTTTCTTGCCTTAGGAACTGGATAAGGCCTGCCTTTGGGTTTGGGCACCTACAGGGTGGCCTGTGAACCCCTAAAGGGCAGGAGCTGAAGTGCACTGTCCCTCTGTCCTAGTGACCTGGAAGCAGGTGCAAGTCATAGCCCATAGCGCCACCGTGTGGCCACCTCTGGAATAGCAGCAGCTCAACCAGGGCCTGGTTACCCAGCTGCCTAGTTCCCCCTGGGTGGCCTAGTCTGGCTGCTGTTTTCTCCTTCCTCCTTTGAATCCCATAGAATTGCTGTGTCCGTTTTGGTTGCCAGTAATCACATGTGACTATTTATATTTAAGTTAGTTATAATGAAATACACATTGAAATTCATTTCTTCAGTTCCCCTGGCCACATTCAGGTGCTCAGTAGCACACGTGCCCGGTGCTGCCATTTGGACACTGCAGGTTTGGTGCCACCGTTGCCACGAAGTTTCATGGGCAGCTGCCTCCTGGCCTTGTTTCCACGGGGGCGCTCACACCGAGGCCAGTTTCCTCTCAGGATAATGGGTTCTCCGTCAGTTGAGTGCAGTCAGTTGCCAGATGTCTAGAGGCCAGGCCGAGGCTCCGGCACCGGATGCGCTGACCACAGGTCTCAGGGCCCCTCGGGGCTCCCCTCACCCCAGGCCTAGATGGAGACCAGGAAAGCTGCTTGTGAAGGGCCGGGGGCTGAGGTGGGCAGGGATCTGCTGGGCAGAGAGGTCTCTAAGGGCAGGAGGCAGGGGCCACACGCTCGCTCGGCTTGCTAATGAGATGATTGAGCCGTGCAAGGCAGGAGCCTGTCCTCATTCAGGTCTGCACACAGCCCAGCCACCCGGGACTCCCTTTGAGGCTGATCCTGCCCTGCTCTCTGCTTCTTTCAGGGGGTGCTGTCCGACCTCACCAAAGTGACCCGGCTGCATGGAATCGACCCCGTGGTGCTGGTGCTGATGGTGGGCGTGGTCATGTTCACCCTGGGGTTTGCTGGCTGTGTGGGGGCCCTGCGGGAGAACATCTGCCTGCTCAAGTTTGTGAGTGGCCCCAGGGGCGGGCGGGGGACGCGGGGGGGGCCTGCTGGGCAGACTTTTTCCTTATCTGGGCGCACTGGTTGCAGCTCTTACAAGCCTCCTTGGGCCCTTTGTGCGCTGCCGCCCCAGATGGTAAGATTTCAGGAAACAATCCGCGGAGCAAGCTCCTCGTCCCCGGAGAAAGAAGCTGGCCCCTCTGTTCTCAGCTCCCAGGGGACGGAGTCTGCTGCCCACGCCCTCCCCTCGCTTGCCTTTTATCTTCCTCCCCAAGTTCTAAAGGAATTGTTTGTTTGCTGCTCACCTTTGCCCTTCCTGGCTGAGATCAGGAGATGTTGTCAGGGACATTGGGAAATCACTTCCCTCCTCCAGGGTGTATTGCATGTGCTGGCGGAACAAGTCCCCAAGAGTTTAGTTTTATATTTAGATACTCTTTCATTTTGAAATGCATTCCGTTAAATAGCACCTGATGGGGAAACGACAGAGTTGTGTTTTACAACATATTATTTGTTGAATTCATTAGATTAAGCTTCCTCTTTCCTGAGCTTAACGTAAAAGGCAAAATTTGTGTGGTTTTTCCTAATTTTTTAAAAAAAATATATATTATTGATTTTTTACAGAGAGGAAGGGAGAGGGATAGAGAGTTAGAAACATCGATGAGAGAGAAACATCGATCAGCTGCCTCCTGCACACTCCCCACTGGGGATGTGCCCGCAACCAAGGTACATGCCCTTGACCGGAATCGAACCTGGGACCCTTGAGTCCGCAGGCCAACGCTTTATCCACTGAGCCAAACCAGTCAGGGCTCCTAATTTTTTTAAAATATATTTTTACTGATTTCAGAGAGGAAGGGAGAGGGAGAGAGAGATAGAAACATCAATGATGAGAATCATCGATTGGCTGCCTCCTGCACGCCCCCTATTGGGGATCGAGCCTGCACCCCAAGCATATGCCCTTGACCAGAATCAAACCCACAACCCCTCACAGTCCGCAGGCTGATGCTCTACCCACTGAGCCAAGCCGGCTAGGGCTAATTTTTTTTTTCTTTCTTAAAAGCATTATGTTTTGTATCTTGCTTCTGTGTGACTGGAGATTCCATTTTGGGAGGCCTGTGTGCATGTGTGTATGTGAGTGCATGCATGCGTGGTACCCTCTGTTCTAGGCTGCAGTAAGGCCAATGAACAGGTGGGAGGGAGGCATGTGGACCTGCGGCTGTGTGGGCCCTTCCAGAATGTCACCACCACTGTGGCCAGGGGCTTTGTGCAGTGGACTGTCATCTACCCCCCACCGAGCGGCGCAGAGCCCTGCCAGGAAACTCACTGTCCTGTGGAGTTCTGTGCCCTCAGGCAACCTGTGTGCCTGTGTGAGCCTCGGCTTCCTTCAGAGGAAATGGCTGACACAGTGGCTTGGAGCTTTCTCACAGTTCCTCCCATGTAGCTCTCCAGCCAGCAGTGCTGTGGTATGGGGAGGCATGAGCTAGTGATGAGGGTCTCTGGGCAGGCGGGTGGGTCCGGCCGAGGTGCAGGGTGGTGACTCCCGCTCTCGTCTGGTCCCCAGTTCTGCGGCACCATCGTGCTCATCTTCTTCCTCGAGCTGGCCGTGGCCGTGCTGGCCTTCTTGTTCCAGGACTGGGTGAGGGACCGGTTCCGCGAGTTCTTCGAGAGCAACATCAAATCCTACCGGGACGACATTGACCTGCAGAACCTCATCGACTCCCTTCAGAAAGCTGTAAGTCCGCTGTGGCGCCCTGAGGGCCGTGCTTTCCGGGCATGCGTCTGTGTGCTGCTTGGGAGCCAGGCTGGGGGAGCCTGGAGCGGGGCCTGGAGGGCCGCCTCACCGCCGGTCCGCTCAGCTCTGCCTGCTCATGGTTGCCGGGCAGTCCAGGCTGGCTCTTCGTGTGCCCTCTCCCCTCTGGTTTGGGCAGGCAAGCCCAGCTGTCCCCGTGGCCACCCTCCCCCAGGAGCCCAGACCTCTCGATCCCTGGCCACGCAGGTGGCTGCATCCCCTGGGCACTGTGGGTACCGAGGGCCAGGGCTTCTCCTCCCCAGACAGGTGACTCACTGTCAGGCTGTTCCCGTCCCCTTCCTCCCAGGGACCTTTTCCCTTCCTGTTTGAGAGGCAGAGCTGCCTGGAGGAAGCTGCCTCCGATGGAGAGGAATGCGACCTGGAACAGGTCCCGGGGGGTTGTTGCCTCAGCCGCCCCAGGCCGGCCTTTCCCCCACTGGCCTCTACGCCCCGGGCTGTGCACCTGGAGGCTGGGACGGGGGACCACTCCTCGCCTCGCTGGCCTGTGCGGGTTCCCGCGTGGTCTGTGCTCTGCCAGAAAACCTACTTCTCAGACACGTTTTGTATGGAACACATTAGTTCTGGGAAGAAAACGAGTTAGGACGCATTAAAAATAACTATGATCTGCTCTTAGTATTTACCTAAACTTGTTTACCCTTATTTCACGGATCTTGGGATATCGCCAAACCCCGGTCACATGACCAGAGAGAGAGCCTTCCTGGGTTGTGCAGGGTGACCTGTGTTAGTCCGTGGAAGTCACCTTGCCCGGCCATTTTCTTTTCTTTCTTTCTTTGTTTATATTTAAACAAAGAAATTGTTTGGCCATGGGTACTGGGGCAGGCACCCCGTCTTCCTCTTCCACTGCGAGGTCAGGGGTGGAATGTCCCCTCCCCAAGAAATTCCCACGCTGGCCCCCCTACTCCCACAGGAAGAGCTACATCTGGGGTGAATGGGACACACCCCTGCCACCCCGCTATCTGGGGCAGCTACCAAGAGAACCCCGTCTGTCTGAAAGTGTAAAACCAACCCGCCAGGGCGCCTGGAACCTTCTCCCGGGCTCCTCAGGGCCAATGACTCAGCCACTTATAAAAAGTTTTGATAAAAATGTACAGCGGTGGGACCTGTTGTTCCTGCATCTTCACCAGCAGCGGGGCCACCCCACCCTGGTGTTTCTGGTGTAAATGACTGAGCTCTGCGCTTGGAACCGGGTTCACTGAGTCCTGAACTAGGAGGCTGCCCGCAGGGCTGCCCTGGCCAAGGAGCCGCGTTCTCCGTCGCAGCGACAGCGGCCGGGGCCCAGGCTGGGCGTTGGGAGCTTCCTTGCAGAGTCTGTCCCATGTTGCTCTGTCAGACAAACTGGGATATTAATTGTCCCGGACTTTGCCTTTGGACCACGTCTTCCTCTTGGCCTCGCCCCAGCGTCGCTCACTGGGCCTTTGTTTCCCGCATCTTCTTCTTGTCCTTGGGCAGCAAGCGAAGCCCAAAGGGCAGCTGCAGCCATGGCTGCCTCGACAGGATCATCCCAGCCACTTCCTGAGGTTCCTCACGGCGCCTCCCGCCAGCGCCGCGTCCCTTCTCTTCCTTTTCCAGCGAGCTGGCGGCTCCTCCCCCACTGGCCTGAAACATGGTCGTTTCTCCATTGTCTTCCTTTCCTTTTAAAAATAAAATGTCCCTGAGGTTTTCAGTGAATCGTGGAACTCCTCCTGGTGAATATCACGTTAGAGCAGCTGGAGTCACGGACGTGGGGGTGGGAAGGTGGGCTTTACCTTACGAGTAAGAACCCGGAAGCCGGGGGTGTGAGCTGCAGCGCCGGGCAGGTGTGGGGACGGGGCTGCTCCTGGACGGTGCCGCCGCACGGTGCTTCCCTCGGGGTTGGTTTTACACTTTCAGACAGACGGGATTCTCTTGGTAGCTGCCCCAGATAGCGGGGTGGCAGGGGTGTGTCCCATTCACCCCAGATGTAGCTCTTCCTGTGGGAGTAGGGGGGCCAGCGTGGGAATTTCTTGGGGAGGGGACATCCCGCCCACGAGGTGTTCCTTGGAGGAAGAGGACCACACCAGGGTGCAGAGGCGCCTCCGAGGACAGCGAGACACCTGCTCTGGGCCGAGGTGGGAAGGGAGGGAACGCTTGAGGTGGAGGGGGCACCGGAGCTGGGCCTCTCTGCGCTGGGCCACGGCGGGGCACATGGAGCCAGCCTGTGGGATCCAGCGTGTGGCCGCAGTTTCCTTTGTAAAGGGCCGCCTGTCATGTCGCTCAGCATCTCTGCGCTGGTGACGTCCGGGGGCTGGCCCTCGGTGTGACAGGTAGAGGTGCACTTAGCCCTGTGTTGCTGAGACCGACCCTGTGCTGGCGGCCACAGCCCCGGCCCGGAGCCCTCATGGCCCGTCTTTGTGCTGCAGAACCAGTGCTGCGGGGCGTACGGCCCCGAAGACTGGGACCTCAACGTCTACTTCAACTGCAGCGGTGCCAGCTACAGCCGCGAGAAGTGTGGCGTGCCCTTCTCCTGCTGCGTGCCGGACCCCGCGGTGAGTGGGCTGCGTGCTCTGGGCTGCGGCTCCCCTGCAGATGGACGAGTGCCAAGCTCGCCCTCTGTGCACGGATAAATTCCGGAACTTTCCTGCACGCCCACCCTGGCTCCAGGGTTCTGGGTGAAGCAGGAGAAAACCAGTATTGTTCTCCCTGAAGGCTCTGACCTGGGTGCCTGGGCACGATGTTCTGAGTGTATCCAACCTGGTCCGCCCTCTTCCCTCTCCCTCTACAGAGAGAACGCTCGGTTCTCAGATAAAGCCGCTCAGTTCTTAGAGAAAGCTCATAGGCGCAAGGGGTACGTGCCACCTGGGGTGGCAGAGCATTCTGCTCTGTTGTTTCTTATTCACCTGCTTTCATGCCCAGCCCACAGCCCAGCCCTTGGGTGTCAGAAACCTGGGAAGGAGCAGGGAGTGTCTGCCAGGCTGAGCCTGAGCGGGACTGAGCCCTTCACAGAACGTGGTTGTCACCACGGGCCTGGTTCCCAGCACAGGGAGGGGCGAGCTGACCGGTGGGCAGGCCTGGCCTGCCGCCTGCTTTTGTGTGACCTTCAAGCCAAGAATGATTCAGCCACTTATAAATGGTTGAAAAATTTTAAAAAGGATAATATTCTGTGACACGTGAAAATGTAATGTCAGTGTCCATACTCCAAGTTCGATTGAGCTGTAGTCGCCTTTATGTTGGCACTGGCTGCTCTTGTGCCACGTGGCCACGGCTGCACGGCTGCCACAGGGGAGCCAGGGTGCGTACTGTGGCGAACCTTTTGAGCTCGGCGTGTTAGCATTTTGAAAAACCCTAACTTAACTCTGGTGCCATGTCACATATAGACATTTTTTGATATTTGCAACCATAGTAAAACAAAGACTTCTATTTTTGATATTTATTTTATATATTTAAATGCCATTTAACAAAGAAAAATCAACCAAAAAAATGAGTTCATGTGTCACCTCTGACACGCGTGTCATAGGTTCGCCATCACTGGTCTAGCCCTTCGCACGGGAGGTTGGCCCGCCCGTCCCAGCAGGAGAGGCTGGTCGGCAGCCGAGTCGGAGGACGGCAGCCATGCTGGGATGTATACGGGATTTGCTGTGTTTGGCTGTGACTCTTCCAGAGCCTCTACCACCAGCTTCTCAAGGGAACAAGAATGACCGATGTTTTCTGCTTTTCTTGCAGCAAAAAGTGTTGAACACACAGTGTGGCTATGATGTCAGGACTCAGGTGAGAGCCCAGATAACTGTGCGTCCTTCTGGTTTGCTCCCCGTGGTGCAGCTTCCTGACGTAGCAGGGGCAATTGGAGAGGGAGGACCAGGGAGAGGGGCGCGGTGGCCGGCACACGCGCCCTGAGGGGCGGCGCGGCTCCCGGAGCAGCATGGCTGTGATTTCAAGCCCCGTGAGCTGTCATCACAGAACCTCGCAGTTGCTACATTAGTGGAAAGAGAGCAAACAAAAGTTCGGGGACAAAGACTACATTTCAAAAGAGATTTCTTGGGGCCCCAGGGTGTCTGTTATTGAGGGGTTCAGGATGCAGTGGCAGGAGCTGGAGGCGGGTCAGTCCTCGGGGCTTTCTGCAGGCCACAGGGCGTGTGCGCCTGGCCATAAGGAAGTGAGTCCCACACCAGCCCTTGCTGCGGTGGCCATGGGTACTGGGGCACGCACCCCGGTTCGAGAGCCTGAACCCTTCTGCACTGACCTCCCCTTCACAGAGACGGGCCCGTACCGACAGCAGCTTCCAGTTAGGAATTCAGTGGCGTTAGGTGCTCGGGCTGCCAGAACACAGCACTGCAGGCTCCGTGGCTTCCACAGCGCATTGATTTTCTCAGTGCCGTGGCGGTTAGAGGTCCAAGACCAAGGGCTGTGTCTTCTGAGGCCGTCTGCTCCTCCCCGAGTCCTCACCTGGTCTTCCCTCTGTGTCTTGGTGTCTTGATGTCCGCTTCTTCAGGACACAACCGTATTAGATTAGGACCCTCTCTAGTGACTTCATTTTAGTAGATCTGCCTCTTTAAACACCCTCTTCTACTACAGTCACATTCTGAGAGTTAGGACTTTACCATGAACTGTAGGGGGACACAGTTCGACCCCTAATATCACTAAAATGAGTGAATGTTCCATCAGTGTTGCCACAGTGGAGGCTGATGGGTGAGGGCAGGGCTGCTTGCTGCAAGAGGAGGGGGTGCGGGGTGAGTGAGGGCGAGTGGGGACAGGTAGGGGCGGGGTGTGCATGCTCTGCCTCCACTAGGGCTTGGGACCAGCACAGTCAGAATCGGGGACTACCTTGGTTTTATGATGGACTCCAGGGCTGTGCCTGTCCCTGCAGGCTCCGGCTTCTGGAGCCACTTGACTAGGACTGAGGGGCACCCTCGGAGAAGCCACTGTCCCTTCTCTAGCCAACGCCTCTGACTCGGGAGCCCCTGAACCCCCTTCTCCCAGTTTCTTTCTAAAGACACAGCTTCCTCTCCAAGCATGCGAGCCGCCCCCTTTCTCAGGTGTGGGCTGTGGGGGGCTGCACAGGTTGGTCTTTAACTCTGTGGAAGCCCAAAGGAAGGGGTTAAAGGTCATGGCCTTGGCTAGGCAGGTTATTGACACACACTGCCCAAGTCCACATTCCTCCTGGGGTTCTGTCTGCCCTGGGCACCGCTGCCTGCTCCCCAGGGGGCCCTGTGCAGGGTGGGGACGTCCGGGTCCTGGGCTCAGGGGACTGTGCTATCTTCCTGCAGCTGAAGAGCAAGTGGGACGAGTTCATCTTCACGAAAGGCTGCATCCCAGCGCTGGAGGGCTGGCTGCCTCGGAATATCTACATCGTGGCCGGCGTCTTCATCGCCATCTCCCTGCTCCAGGTCTGTCCCGCTGTCCCTCGCGGCTGCACCTGTTCCGTTGACCCAGATTCCACAGGTGGGAAGGTGGTGGTGACCAGGGGGCAGTGAGAGTGGGGTGAGCAGGCTGGCGAGGGTCTGGGAGAACTGGCAGCAGAAAGTCAGGAATTCACGGAGTCAGAGAAAGCGGTTTTCCCCGGCGTGCCCAGAGCTCGGGCGAGCAGCCGCAGCCCTGGCAGCCTCTGGGACCAGCCTATGGGGCTGCTGCTGCTGTTAGGTGCAGAAACACACCTTTTAGAGAGCGTTTGGCTCTGGCCTTGCCTTGAGGCGGGTGACTGAGGGGCCTGGGGCCACCAGTCGCCTCCCACACACTCCTCCCTCCCTCAGCAGCGAGGCAAGTGATCTCAGCGGAAGGCTGGGAGACAAGCATCCAGAAAAGGAAAGAAAAAATTTACTTGTAAAGTGGGCAAAGGAATCAGTACAGAGGGACCGGCTCATCAAATACAAACCACAAGAATTTAAAGGGGAGGATAAAAAATAGAACTTCTAAGGTGACCAGGGTCACATTCGGTGGAAAAACATCAGTCTTCCCACCTGATTATCCGGGCCCCGAGGTCAGCCTCAGAGACCCGCAGTCGGATCAGGGCCGCCTGGGCTTTCTGGGGAACTCGGGTTTACGGAAACGTTTGGGAGGTATTATCTGGGAATCGGAACCAGTCAGGGGGAGCCTGTTTTTTCTTTGTCTAACCCCGGGCACAGGTGTGTCCCTTTGCCTCTATGGTGCCTGCTGGTTGCCCCTTCAGGGTCCGGGGGTGCAGCCACACGGGCCCAGGGCTCACTTCACTGGTGGGCTGGTCTTGCTTTGCCACATGCCCCGCGGTTACTCTTGCTGCGTCCTCGGTGCCTGGGCAGGAGTGGCAGTGGTTGCGGCACCCGCCTCGCCCTGCCCACGGGGCCCGCACCCCCTTGGTCCCGCGCTGACGCTGCTGCCTCTGCCGGCCTTGGTTTCAGATATTCGGCATCTTCCTGGCGAAGACCCTGATCTCAGACATCGAGGCCGTGAAGGCCGGCCACCACTTCTGAGGAGCAGCGGGGAGCGAGCAGAGCTGAGCCACGTGGAGGCCAGAGCCCTTCATGTCCACTTCACGTCCAGAGGGAGCGAAGCGGCCGCCCCGCCAGAGCCAGCACCGTCTTCAGCATCAGCGTGGCGTGACCTCTGACCCTGCTTGCTGGTGCTGAAGACCGAGGGCCTCGTCTTCACCCTCTGAACAGAAGGAACTTGTGACCGGGCTCCCTGTGGGGGTCGGCCCAGAGACAGAATAGTCTTTAGATGGGGGTGGCGACCGAGGGACCGGCTCCTGTGGCTGCCAGGAGGGTTGACTGGGCTTCCTGGAACCCAGTGTCTGCAGGCGCCCTGGCCCCTCACCACTCGCGACATTGGTGCTGGCCCGGCGGGCAGCCGTGTCCTCTGTGAGTGGGACTTGGTTAGGGGACCAGCAGGCATGGATAGGGCTTCTCCCCGCAGCAGAGGGTGCTGCCTGTAACGGGATGGGGTGGCAGGTGCACCTCGGAGGCTGGCGGGTCTGCAGGACCCTCAGCCGTGTCCAAGCGCAGGAAGCCTGAGCGTGCGGTGAGCCTGGCCTGCTGCCCTCCCTCCCGGCCGGCCGAGTGCTGCTCCAGTCTCCTCTGCGTCACAAGGACAGAACTGGTACCCGACCTGGAGGCTTACGCCCTGGAGGCACGAGGGACTGAGACGGGGCTCTTCTCTGAGACTGTGCTCTCCTTTTCTTAAAGCGTGTAAATAGTTTATTTATAGGGGCAAGAACGTTCTCACTCCATCTGTATTCCTCGGGCCTTCTCCTCCAAGCAGCCTTACTGTGTCTGGGACTGAAGCCATCCCTTCTAGTTCCTATGAGTGTCTCCAGAACCAGCCCCGTCCCGCCAGCTGCTCCTCTCCATCCCCACGACCCAGGTGCACCCAGCCGCACCCACTGCCCTCCCCGCTCGCTCGGCCGCACTGTCTTCTGGTCTTGGTGCTACTGAAACTGTCACCTGGAACTTGAATATGACTCTTCCACTGCGAGGTCAGGGAGCTTCGCCCAGCTCCTCAGGCCACACGCTGAGGCCGCTTCCTGCAGAGAGCTCGGGCCAGGCCTCGGTGCCCACCCCGGCTGCAGCTGGGGAGAGGCTCGGGACATTCTGATGCCAACTTTTGAGGTGACTCCTTTCTCCCCAACCGGGCTACCTGTGGCCACCCCGCCCGCCCCTCCTGTCAGGGCTGCTCTGGGCCTGCTCTTGGATATGAAGTCGTTGTGTGTGCAGAGCCCTAGGGACAGCGGGCAGCTGCAGCTCGGGCTCCTGCTCCTCTGGGTCGGGTACCGGTTCTGTCCTTGTGCAGCGACTGAGTGCCGCCTCCACCGCCTGGCCGGGCGCGCGTGCTGCTGTGGCGTAGCTGGTGGGTGTTTGTTGATGATACTGTTATAATGTTTTCCCTTTTTTTTTTTTTTTTTTTTTTTTTTACAATTTTTCCTGTAGACTAGGGGAAGAAGAATGCGTTTGGGATGTGTGATGCTTTCTTTGACTGCCAAGCTCTTTTATGGAATATATCTTTATAATAATGCTGTGGTTCTGGTGGTTCTTGTTTGGGTCATATCACATGGCATAGGCAGGATCCGCAGCTGCCAGGGCACCCGGTGGGGCAGGGTGTGGCGGGACACGACAGGAGGGCGGGGGTAAAAGCCCCCATCGTTGGCGCACTCTGAAATGCGTTTTACCGGGTGGTTTAAGACGGCTGTCCTCCGTGGAGGTTACCGCTGGCACCGGCAGCTGGTGGTTAGCTCTGCCTGCGAGAAGCCCGGTGGAAGAACTTGACTTTGGAGGCTAGAGGAAATGCTGGTTTAGGTCACTGTCCTGCCTCAGGCAGGATGGGCCCGGCTACCTGGCTGGGGCACGGAGGTGGACTCTGCCTGCTGGCCTCTCTCTGGCGGGGTCACTGGCGTGCCCACCTCACCAGGCACCTCGGAGCCAGCCTGCCTGGGGAAGTGGAGGCCCCAGACCTTCCCTGTTGGTGTGTGGCACCAGCAGCTCCTGGCCGGCTCCGTGGTCCCGTTTATTCAGGTAGACCTGAGGGATAGACCCCTTACAGACCACAGCCCCGTTCTCGGGCAAGGCTAGGGCTGGGTTTGTTTTCCAGTTAGTTTATTCAGCATTGAGGCCATTTTTAGCCACCTTGTCGGACTCTGAGTAGATGGATGAGAACAGAAAAGAAGCCTAGAATAAGGGGTACACATGTGGGGGTCCCCAACAAACACGGGTTCTATCTACAAAGGGCCTAAGCAGCCCTCTGGTCACCCCCCAACCCAGCTGCCCTGGGTTCCCACCCACCCCTGTCCTCATAGCTGTTTGCAGAATGTTCTACAGCTCATTCACTTCCTACGGCTCAGAGCGCCCCCGCGGGTGCAGCCCGTCCAGGGGGCAGCCCGCGGTCACGCTGCCTCGCAGGACTGACCGCACGCACGAGTGACGCCCGGCTCTGTGCCAGGAGGGAGCGTTTACAGCCCAGGTAACAGAAACCCGGTTCAGATGGTCTGAACAATGAGAGGAGGGTTTTGGCTCCTGAAACTGGAAAGTCCAGAGGTGGGGTGAGTTTCGGGCTTGGTTTGATCTGAGTGGCTCGGTGACGCCAGCAGGATCTGGTTTCCCATCTGCTGTGCCTTCCACGGTGTCCCCATCACCCTGGGCAGAGGGGAGCCCTCCGCGGACAGCCTCGGGCCTGTGGGGGGGCTTGTGGTGCGACCCCGTGCGTATCCGCCCACTGAGCCAGGTGGCAGGGGCCGGGCACCAGGAGGCCGCCAGCTCCTGTTCTGCTTCGATGGGTGGATGTTTGCTCTTTCCAGCAGTTATAAAAACCCTATAGGCCCAGCCAGTGTGGCTCAGGGGTTGAGCGTCCATCTATGAATTAGGAGGTCACGCGTTTGATTCCTGGTCAGGGCACATGCACGGGTTGCAATCTCGATCCCTGGTGGGGGGTGTGCAGGAGGCAGCCGATGGGTGATTCTCATCATTTATGTTTCTATCTCTCTCTCCCTCTCCTTTCCTCTCTGAAATCAATAAAAATATGAAAAAAACCCAATAGTATTTTACTATTGGAATTACTTTTTAAGAGGGTTTGTAAGAAAAACATATTATTATTTTGTTAATCCTCATCCGAGGATATTTTTCCCATTGATCTTTTTTTTTTCTTAGAGTGGAAGGGAGGGAGAGAGGGGAGGAGGGAGGGAGGGAGGGAGGGAAGGAAGGAGGGAGGGAGGGGGAGAGAGAGAGAGATATCAGTGTGAGAGAGACATATCTATTGGTTGCTTCCTGCACACGCCTGACCGGTAAGTGCCCTTGACTGGGAATTGAATCTGCTACCCTTCTGTGTGGAGGCTGGCCCTCTAACCACTGAGCACACTGGCCAGGGCAGGAAAACCTGTTTTTAAAGGAGTTCTCCTGGAAGGTGGGCTTATATTATAATGAATGGGTACTCAGGACTGGGCCATAGTTGGTCTGTGGTGAGGTTGCCCTGAGCATCTTTGATATACAAGCTAATTCTGGGCCTAGGGGGTGGTTGGGAGGGGGTGAGGCCTCTTTA
>NW_005871383.1:644934-654621 GCF_000147115.1 Myotis lucifugus
AGAGCTCACTTTTCAAAAAGGACCCAGGCAGTGAATCCAGAGTTGCCAGTCTCTCACTGCAAAACCAAGTGGAGCCTGGGGCTAGTGCCCTAGGTCGGGGCCACTGTGGGAGGCGTCCTGGGGGCACTGGCTGCCCTCTTAGTAATGAGTGGGTGGGTGACTCAGGCTGTCTGCTGCCCAGAGAACCCAGTGGCAGCAAAGCTGCTTTAGACGGTCCCTGTCCACTCCTGTAGACACTCAGTCCCTGGATCCGTCTTCTCTTCCCAACCCCAAATGTCACCCATACCCCAACCTGCTCTTTCCGTCTTCCCCATCTCGGCCAAATCCAGGAGTGTGAGTATCACCTGGGCTCTGAGGATGCGATCAACTCCATCGTCAACAACACTAAGTCACCGGTTCTAAAAGTTAAATGGAGATAATAATCCCAGCCCTGCAGCTTAGGCAGGAGGGTAGTGGTTCTCAAAGTGTGGTCTCTAGACCAGCAGCCTGGGAACTTGTTAAACATGCAAATTCTGTGGCCCCACTCCAGGTCTATGGAGTCAGAAACTCTGGGATGCAGACCGCACTCTGTGTTTAATGCATGCTCAAGCGTGAGGACCATTGCATAAGGACAGAGTCAGAATAGACTATCCCAGGGGTGGGCAAACTTTTTGACTCGAGGGCCACAATGGGTTCTTAAACTGGACCGGAGGGCCGGAACAAAAGCATGGATGGAGTGTTTGTGTGAACTAATATAAATTCAAAGTAAACATCATTACATAAAAGGGAACGGTCTTTTTTTTTTTTTTAGTTTTATTCATTTCAAACTGGCCAGATCCAGCCCACGGGCCGTAGTTTGCCCACGGCTGGACTAACCACTATAGCAATACCCCTTAAACTTGGGTGGCTTTGAAAAATAAATGTTTTGTTTCTTGCTCATGTCACAGTTGCTAGTGGGTTGTAATGCTCTGCTCCACACAGTCTTTCAGGGACCCAGGCTCCTTCCATCTTGTGGCTCCAAACTCCTATAGGTTTTTGGAATTGGCTCTAGTCAGCTGGTGGTTGGGTAAGAGAGTGAGGCCTGCATGGCCTGCACACCACTTGTGTTCACATTCATTGGCCAGGAATCCGAAGCCACACTGAACTGGCAAGTGTCTAGCTGTGTGCCTAGGAAGAAGAGGAGAGGTCAGGTATAGGAGGACACCAGTGGTCTATGCCCCAAGTCCCACAGCTTAGGGAAGTGAAGACTGGAACTGGATTTCCTGACTTCTGGAATCTTCCTTTGTAGCAAAACTGAGGGCCCAGTCTGCAGTGGGCTGGTCTGCCAGCCCGCAGCCTCTACTGAGCCTTCTCCTGGCTCCAGAGTGCCCTGGAGGCGGTGGGCACCTCATCTGCTGGGTGGAGGTGTGAGCTCTCACCAGGCCAGAGCTATGGTCTGAGCAGTGGGTGGCAGATGGCACACTAATTCCTGTCAGTGTCCTCAGGTTTGACATGGGAAGTGTGGGCACAGCTGTGTGACCCTAGGATGACTGTCCAGCTCAGAACAAGAGCCCGGGTGGAGGGGAGGGCAGAAACCTGTTAGGGCTCAACAAGACCTGGGTTTAAGTCCTGGATTCAGTAGCAGCTGTGTGACCTCGACAAGAAAATTGACCTTGGGATAGTTCAAATGGCTGCTTCATAATCTTGTTCTGAAAATTAAATGAGATACAGAAACCCAGCCGTTGGCACGGTGCCTGCTGCCACACAGTAGTTGTGTAGGGAATATTAGCTGTTCTTCCCTGGCTGCTCCCCTGAGGAGGGCGTGGGGGCGGGGACAGGGCTCCGCGGGGGTAGGACCTGCTCTGGAGCCATGCTCACGCTGGGTCTCAGCTGCCTGCAGGGCAGGGCACCACTGCGTGTTTGGTCCTATTGGTCGAGCGGGCAGCCTGGGGCCTGGCTGGGCCGGGCCTGTGGTTAGCTGTGACTCAGCTGAGGGACAGTTGGCAGGGCTGAACAATTGTCTTTATTCAGAGCCAGGGGAACTTGGGAGGGCTTTGTGGGCGGCTGCCCTGCCTGCCAGGGACGCTGCCCAGAGCGTAAGCCTGCTTGCCACCCAGGACCCCAGATTGCCTCCTGCCCTTTAGTTAATAAGAACCAATCCTGGACTGAGGCAATCAATCTATTAGACTTTGCTGAGCTGCCCCATTCCAGCAAATTCAGGTGGAGCAGAGTGTTTTTTAATTAGCAGGACTGGGGCTCCCAGAGAGGTTCATGGGGCAGAAGGTGTGGGCAAGGGCAGGCCATCTGTCTGTGTAGACGGCTGGGAGAGAGACGGCCACCAGCTCAGGACTGCCTCCCCGCCACCGTCCGCTCCCCTCCCCCCACCCCCACCCCACTCCCTGGCAGGACCAGGGCTTCCTACCCCGATAGCTGTGTACAGGCACAAGGGACTCCGCATCCTCGGAGCAGGGGACTCCCCCTCTAGAAAATCCTTTCTTCACTGTGTCCCCGGCTTTCCCGAGTGAGGCTAAGGAAGGGGGGCTGGGGCGGTGAGGAAGTGGGTCGGCTGCATTCAGAGATGGGGGCCTGGGAGGACTGCCTGGAGGGGCGTGGAGGTGGTCTGGTCCGGGTGCCTGAGCTTCTTAGTGTCCGTCCTGTCCATCCCTGCTGCATCCTTGGCAAGACAGGGAGAGCCAGGCCACTGGGGTGGTCAGGACACGGGGGTCACAATGACCTTAACTCAAGGTGAAGCAAAAAGGGGTTTACCTGCCTCTGTGGCAGGGTGGGCCAGTGACCTCACACAGAGAAGCCAGGCCTGGGGCTAGAATGGATTTGACACCACCACTGGCGGCTCCCCCGACCCCCCACCCCCGCCCCGCCCTCCCTCCTGCACGCAGACCCTGCCTCCTGCAGGAAAAGAGTGCCAGCAGCCCCAAGTTAGCAGCTGAGGTAGAAAATTAGCCTATTTCTCCCAGGGTTTCTCTGTCAAACCCAGGCTCAAGTCCTGTCTGGGACTGAGGACTTTCCCCTTTAAACCAGGGGAGTCTAGGGGAGCCTGCTGGGCAGACAGAACTGGCTACCACAGCCCAGCACCCCCACCTAATATTTTGATTCACCAGGTTAGTGAGGAACCAGGTCCCAGATTAAGGAGCAGGAAAACAGAACTCACATTGTCACCCATTGAATGCTGACGGGCCTGCACAGCACCCGGATGACAGGCAGACACACAGGGAAAGGAGTGGTGGAGACTCCCAGCGGCCAGGCCGGGCTGGCTGCACCCCTGGGCTCAGAAGCTACCACCGCAAATGCGCACGTCTGTGCTGTTGTCTTTTGTTTGCAAATGTCAGCGCTCAGCGAGGGTGCCCTTGCTCTTTACAGGTGCTCCGATCCCACCAATTCCTCTTCCTTGGGGCGAAAGCCCTGGGCCCTCTCCATGGATTCTGCTAACTCCAGGGACTCATGCCCTTGCAGCCCACGTGCCTCCCACTCCTGCCCCCTAGCGGTCTCTGTCCCTCCTCTGAAATGGTAGAACTGGATAAAGTTCTTTGTCCCCTAAATAAAGAAATCTACTCACAGCAAGTGTTTTGTGTGTTATGTCATGTTGGTGAAGATTTGGTGGGAATATAAATTAGTGCAGCCACTATGGAAAATAATATGGAGATTCCTCAAAAAATTAAGAATGTGTGGCTCAGTGGTTGAGCATTGTCTATGAACCAGGAGATCACAGTTTGATTCCCGGTCGGGGCATATGCCCGGGTTGCGAGCTCGATTCCCAGAGTGGGGTGTGCAGGAGGCAATCAATGATTCTCTCTCATCACTGATATTTCTATCTCCCTCTCCCTCTCCCATCCTCTCTGAAATCAATGAAAACAAATAAATTAAAAATAAATAAGTTGTCCTAATACGTTAAAAAATAATTAAGACTAGAACTACCACATGACCCCACAATTCCACTTCTGGGCACATATCCAAAGAATATGAAAACACTAATTTGAAAAGATATCTGCACCCCTATGTTCATTGCAGCGTTATTGACAGTAGCCACGATATGGAAGCAGCCCAAGTGTCCGTTGAGGGATGAATGAATAAAGAAGGTGTGGTGCATTTATAGGGTGTCCCAGGAAAAGGTATACACCCTTTCCAGTTGATGTTTCTTTCTTTTCAGACTTAACCCATTGGAATTAATAATCATTGAAAGTGTGTATATATTTTGGGGGGACACCCCATGTACAATGGAATATTAGTCATACTTTTGGAATTTCACTCTTATGACTAATGTTGTAGTAATTAACCTTATCCATGCCACAGAACCCCTAGAGAGCATAACCACTGAGGGAGGTCCTGGCAGGGTCACAGGTCACAGGTCACAGGTGAGGATCTGGTTCATTATCCCTGCTCTGCTAATGGAATGAGCATCCTACCCCCACCCCCCACCCCCCCCATCAACCGCCATTTTGATCAGATACTAAATAATTGCACATATAGTATTTGGATCTGTGTCTGGGCTTTCTCACTTTCATCCTCCTGTTCTTGTGTCAGAACTGAAATGTTTGATTTTACACATTTGAATACCGACAGTAGAGTTCAACATTCCTCATTATTTTCTGGGCTGTTCTCATGTTAATTCTCTTGGCTAACTGGGGGATTATTTTATCACGTCTCTTCCCCACTTCGCAGTTGATTTTCAGATTTGGCTTGAAATTGTATTAAATGTATAAATTAATTTAATATTTTATTACTTATGTGTTGATGCTTAACAAATTGCCTGGAAGTTTAGCAATACATATATTGAGGGTTATAGGAACAGCCTTGCTGGGTGACTCTGGCTCAGTCCCTTGTGAGGTTTCAGTGAAACTGTCGGCCAGGGCTGCAGCCACACCGGCCCAGAGCCTCTGCCACCCTCACCCACCGGACTGTTGGCAGGAGCTTCAGTTCCCTGCCACGGGGTCTCATGACATGGTTTCCCCAGAGAGAGTGATGGGAGGAGAGAGAACCCAAAGGGGAAGCCCACGTGTCTTTATTGCCTAATCACAAAGGGGACAGGTCATCACTTCCGGCATAGTCTATTGATCACACAGACCAACCCTGATGGGAGTGGGAGGGGCCACAGAAGGCCATGATGTCAGGAGGCAGGGCTCTCGGAGCCTCTTGGAGGCCCCCTAACAGAGATGAACCGAACACTTTACAGCGTTAGGTCTTTCTGAATGTGCCATGTTCCTCTACCCACTTAAACCCGACGTGTGTTCTCAGGGAAGATTTCCACTTTTCTTCACACAGCTCCCCACTTTGTTAAACTCTTTCTCAGTATTTCATATCTATTTGGCTGCTCTGGTGAACGGGATCTTTCCCACTTGGTATTTTCTAAGTAATTGTTGTGCTCATACAGGGACACTATTGATTTTTATGGCCATAATTTTTCAGTAGAGCTTAACTGGTGACAAGGCGAAAGCCACTGGCCTTTCACTGAGCCTGGGATTGCGAAACTGAGAGCAGATGAGATTCCAAATGTGCTCTAGGGAGCGGCTTCCCCACGTGACTCAGTGCAGGGGAGGTGGGCAAAGTAAGGAGAGCCTTCCTGTAGCGGATCTTCACGGGGTGGCTGTGCCCAGGGGTTTCCAAGCCGAGGCGATGGGGTTCTCTGGCCAACCCTTGACCCTGCCTTGGAGGGAGCCTGTGGTAGGGTGAGAGGACAGCCGTGGCCGGCAGCCTAGGGCTGCCTAGAGCCCACGGATTCAGCCCATCTGTCCATGACTTCCAGGTCCCCGTCTCCAGCAACCTCTGTCCAGGATCCTGTTCTGGATGCCTCCCCGGTGTATGCTCAGCTCTAATGAACTCCGCCTTGAAAGTTCCTTCATCCATTCTCTCTTCTAATAGGCATTTACCTGGCACCTGCTGCAGACCAGGCAGCATTCCGGGCAGAGGGCGTCAGTGGGGCACCTGCCCTGCAGTGCTTGTCATCTCCTCAGGGAAGAGAGACAAAAGCACAAATAAGTAAGATGATATTTTACAAAGTAAGGGATGAGGGGAAAACTGAGCAGGAGGATCAGGAGTATAGAGGAGCTAAAGGTTTGAGCAAAGACTTGAAGGGGGTGATTGAACCATGTGGGTTCCAGGCAGAGGGAACAGCCAGTGTAAGGCCCTGGGGAGGCAGGGTGCCTGGGGTCTGCAGAAAGCCAAGGACACCAGCGGATGGAGCCAGGGAGGGAGGGAGAGTGCTGGTGGTGGGAGGGGCTGCCTGAGGAGGTGAGCAGAGGGAGGCAGATCATGGGCCCGTGCAAGGACTTGGCTTTGACTCAATAAAATGAGCCATTGGAAGGATTTTAACAGAGATCTGATCTGATTTTAGTTTTAAGAGGATTTTAGGTGGAAGCAGAGATGCCTGATAGGAGGCTCTGGGGTGAGGACTCTCTCCCAAGTCGGTCCTCTGTGATTCCCGCTGGCAATGCCAGCACGGACTTATCGCCTCTGTTGTAGGCTTGGGCTTGGGCCGCGGTCATAGGCTTGGGCCAACGTTTGCCACCATTCTCCTGCCTCCTGCTCTTCAGTCTCCGTTCCTATCCAGCACCAGAGCTGTCTGAGCAATGCCTCCAGGCCCTTCTTCAGCTTTGAACCCCCGATGACATGAATGGGATGGACAAGACGGGGCCTGCCCCCTGCACTTTCAGAGGCCAGTATTTGGGAGTCACATTTTTAAAGGACTTTCGAAATATATTTTATTTCAGTCATATGAATTATGTAGCTTACTCATGGCATTAAACAATATGGACTTGTCTAAAGTGGCCTCCCTCCCTCTTCCCAGAAGAAAGCAAAGAACCATGTGTGTTCTCCGATATTTTTTCCTTTGTCTACACAAAATAAACACGGACTTTAAAAAATGGATTACACTGTGCACAATTTATGCACGTCGCCTTTTCATTTTATCTGCCCTGGACATTTCTCCTCGCGACACCTTTGTGAAGTGTGGCTCCACAGTGGGCAGCCCCTACCCCACCGAAGAGGGGACATTCTTCCGGTGGTTTCCTGTCGCTCGCACAACCTTGCGTGTGCGCACCGCGGCCGCAGAAGAAACCGCGTTAGCATGCAAAATCCAACGTACACATCGGCCAGCAAAAAATGAAAACAACATAAAACCAGTTGAAAGGCGGCAGAAACCCATGTCTGAATACCCCAGGTGCCCGGCCCCATTTCAGTCGCCAGGTGTTCCCCCAAAGGAACGCGGCCCCAGCCACTGCGGTCCGCGGCCCCAGCCACTGCGGTCCGGGCCATTACCAGCCGCCGTGTCCCCCTCGCTTGGCTGGCCTGGCACGTCCCTTAGCCTCCCAGTGCGTCCCAGGGCGCTTGGCCAAGTCTCCCCACATAGGCTGTCCCGCTCCTCGAGGCCGCCAGGGGGGCGCCCCCGCCCGGGACCCCGCGGCCCGCAGCTCCGGGGAGGGCGGATCGGCGGGCGGCCGCCCAGCGGGAGGTGGCGCCACGCGGGCGGAGCAGCTCCCGGCCGCGCCCACTGGAAATCAGACCCCGCCGGCGCCCCGCTGCCCTCCATGCCTGGCCCTCCTGCCCCACTGACCTGGGATTGCCAGGGAGCACCTCGCCCCTGCGGCACAAAACGGGGTGCTTCCCGTCTGACCACTGCCCACCTTCCCCGAACGGGGTCACCGCCGCAAGAGTGACACCATCCCCCTCCGCGCGCACCGGGACCTCCGCCCGCAAGCGGCCTGCCGGTCCTGCTGCGCGCACAGTGCTCTCTGCGCCCTCTTCGTGCAGGGGCCTGGGGGACCCAGGAAAAGAGGGAGGCAGCCAGCGCTTTCTGCGCGTCCTCTCTCCCCTTCTACTCTCTGGGCTCCGGCCCCACCCGCCACAGCTCGAGTAGGTAGGAGAAGAGTGTGTAGGAGGCAGGAGGAGGCTGGAGGAGGTTCTGGGTGCGAGAACCTCGGGAGGCCAGCACTTGGAGGTGGGAGGACAGAGGAGAGGGCGCGGGCCAGGCAGGGTTCAGGGCCTGCTCTGTGGGCAGGAGCCTCTGTGTGGGAGCTCCAAGGTCTGGGTCATACGGGGACAAGCCCGCTAGACCTCGGAGGGCAGCCTGGCCTCCACGCTTCGTTGTGATGCTGTGGCTTGAAGCTCATCTGAACCGCTTTAATTTTTCTTCCTGTTCCCTGTGGTCCATCACTCTTGGGTGCCTGATCCACCTCCGTCCTCATAGGGAGGAAAGGGACACGGAGGTCACCGATGCCACCAGGCCACAGTGCCGAGTCCTGTTCATTTTCTCCTCCTTGCGTTACATTTTTTAAACCATCAAAATAGTCATAGTTGCCAGTGGGTGTTAAATTTGAAATCTGGGTGGGGTCCCAATGTGGCAGCTCATTGATTGGGTAGCCATAGGCAAGTCACCGACCCTGCACCCCAGCTTCCTTATGGGAGTACAAGGGCAGCTGTGAGCAGCTCTGAGCACCTGTTAGGCGGGTTCCATCTCAGCGACAGTGGCTCCTGCCCACCTGACAGCTGGCGACATCTGCTCTGTCCGGGTGCGCCAGATTCCGGGCTCCCAGACGCCCAGTTCCATTCTTTTTGGTCACCTTCAGACACCTGCAACAAACAACAAAAAGATCAGCGACAGCCACCAAAACTGCGGGTTCACCTGTCAGCCCATGCCCCGCTCAGAAGCTCACTGTCGGGAAAGGGAGAGGCTGTCAGCCTCCATCTGTCCTTGAACTCCACGGAGAAGCCCCTTCTGTGGTCCCTCCCGATTCCATTTTGTTTTCTTTCTTGGCTCTAACACAGAGGAAGCTCTCCCCCTCCCCTCCCCTCAGGCAGAGTTTAAAAGCATTACCTCAGGATGCCAGATGTCCTGGAGAAGGTTGGAAATGTGGAGCCGTGGCGGGAAGGCTGGGGAGCCCAGAGGCTGCTGGCTGGCTGCTCTGGCCTGTTTGAAATTGGCTCAAAAGACGTGGAATTAGTAGGCAAAGTCGCCTCCGCCTCCTCCTCTTACCTGCGGAGGAGAGATCGGTTCCTGGCTGGCCGGGGCAGTGTCATCGATACAGCTGGTGTCATCGTTACCTTCCACTAACAGATCACTCGACACCCGTGGCCCCGGCAGGGCTGTGCCTGGCGCTGTCCCGGGAGCTGGAGCTTTGACCCTCCCATTGCCCTGAACCCCAGGCCAGCCGGCGAGGCAGGACTAGATTGTTCCTGGTGCCTGCCTCCCCTTAGGGTCCCAGCCGCCTCTCGGCTTCCTGCTGCTGGCCCGGCCTGTTGCTGTCTCGGGCAGAGGAATGAGTTTGCTGCTTGCTGGGAGCTGAGGCAGAGTGACATGCTGCCCGGAGAAGGGGCTCTTGGGGGGGCCCTGGAGTGAGGAGCCGGGTGAGGAGCAGCCTGGGGTGCCCGGCAGTCCGGGCTTTGCTGGTGTGGGCACCCGGGTGGCACCATGCTGCAGCAGATCCTGCACGACATGTACATCGACCCCGAGCTCCTGGCCGAGCTCAGCGGCCGATCTCGGCAGGTGGAGGCTGGGTGAGGGCTGCCGTCTTGGCCACGAGCAGAGAAGCTGACAGTCTCTAGAAGACCCGGCCCCTGGCCTCGTCAGGGCCCTGTGATTTGTGAACAGCGGCCACAGATTTCCAAGGCTGTGAGGAGATCTGCTGGTGACACCCACCCTGCACGTCAGCAGCTCAGTCTCAGGCTGATCACACACAGACACATTCTCTTCCCCCAGATTTCTTCTCCTCCTTGTTTCGT
>NW_005871383.1:654721-661489 GCF_000147115.1 Myotis lucifugus
AGGGAGTGATGGTGCTGGGGAATGGCATGTGCTCTGTCTTGTGGGAGCTCAAGTCCTGGGAGGGCACCGTCGGGACCTCAGATGGCCTTCGACACCGTTGGTGACTGCCTGGCGAAGAAGCCGGGGCAACCAAGCTGTGCAGTTGCTCCCTTTCTCGTGTGGGAGGCACGCTGGTTCTGGGCTAGGCCAGCTCTGGGCACTGGTACCCTCCGCCCTGCCCTCGTGTGAGAGGATCCTCCATGGGCATCTGGAGTGGGTGCTGGGGAACGTCCTGCCCAGAGTCCCAGCCCCAAATGGCAGCAGCAACTGCAAACGGCAGGCAGGGCCCCGCCCACATGTCAGGTGTTTGCTGCTGTCATGTGCGGTCAAGCGCAGGGACGGTGCCCCTGTGAAGGAAGGCACCCTGAGGCTGCCGGCTGCTAGGTGGGGCGGGACTCAGGAACCGGGGGTGGCCCTCCATGCATGCTGCCCACAGAGTGCACAGCACCATTCATTCCTCTTCCCTGTTCTCCCCACCAGCCTGAAATGGCCTCTGTCTGTTCTCCGGAGTGAAGTGCAGACTTGATCTGTTTAAAGTTTTCAATCAGGACGAAGTCCTGTTTCTGTGCTGGGCATGCTGGCCCCGTGGGCACTTGGCTCCTGCTCTCTACCCTGGGCCCACTGGACAGTCCCTGCCGGGTGCCACAGGCCACCCTCGCACACCCGGGCAGCTCGCTCCAGCCTCTGTCTTTGCACGAGTAGTTCTTCCTATTGGAATGTCCCCCTGCCTTCGTCCTCTTGACAAACTCCTTCAGGACCGGTCCCCTCCCCTGGAATCTTTTGGGGGTGCTCCTGGCACAGGGAAGTACTTACTCCTCTGCAGTGGCCTGGCATACGGACCCACCGCCCTACACTTGCCACACTGTCATTGGCATTCGTCATCTCCTTGCTTGGCTCCCCCGGGGACTCAATGAGTGGGAGGCCTTACTCCATTGTCTTCCATCCCTGGTCCAGCACAGAGCGTTAAGTCCTCATTCTGCACGAGATGCAGCAGGACCCTGGATGCAGAGCTATGACTTGGCTGCGCATGGCTGGTGCCAAGGCTGGGCCGATGGCCGGGCTGTGCTGGCAGCTGCATCGCTAGCCCCACCCGGCCTGGCCCTGGGGCCTCACATCGGCTGTGCAGTGACTCCTTGGGGAAGAAGACAGATGCCTGAAAATTAACTGCAAAAATATTTTTACGGCGATTTGTCACACGCTGACATCTACATTCTCGTGTATAAATTATACATTAAACTCATTTGGGTTTCTGGTGCAGATGACTCTTTTCCGGGTAATTAATTTTCTGATTTATAAAGAATGGAAAAAGAGGAGAAAACACAGAGGAATGTGTGTGTTCCAGGTCAGGATCCCATTCAGATCTCAGCTCTTTGCTTCGGTCCTGCCTGTGGAGCTGTCGGGGCAGATAAGGGGGAGCTCTGGGGCCAGCTGTGCCCCAAAGGCTGCGCAGCTTCCTGCTGCCGGTCCAGGAGGCACGGTGCCTGCTTCCTGCTTCCTGTCCTCGGGTCATGACGCAGGTTTCAGCAACCTCTCACCTCCTCAGTGAACTTCACGTTTACCGGGTGCCTGACCCCACGGAACACTCCCATAGCCCGGGGTCCCCGTTTCAATGAAGCCATGGCTCACCGAAGTGTCGCAGTCGATACTAAGAAATGGAGTTGGGACACGTATCCATGACTTTGACCATGGATGCAGTTACTGATGTTTTTCTCTTCATTCACTTTTGAATTATGACTCAAGTTCAACAGATCATCCGTGCACTCATTCATTGTTTTCATTCACTCTCTTATCCAACATAACTAAGTGCTGACTTTGGTCAACTGGACAGAGCTTTGCAGATCCCAGGAGACACAGCCGGGAGCAAGGCTTGGTGCAAAGCAGCCACATGGTGGCTCAGGGTGGGAGTGCGTGGGGACAGGCCCCGTGGGCTGGACCTTTTCCTCTTCCTTACCTTCGTAGGCACTCCCTCCACCACGTTTACCTTGCATCTGCTGTGCCCTGTTGGGCCGTGTGCACAACTTAGTCCGCTAAACCTGGAAGGACGCTTCACCTCCTCCTGTCCATTGGCCCCAGTGCGGCTTGTCCCCTAAGGCCTCCACCCCACCCTCTCTTTTCTGGGGACATTTCCCAGCTCCTAGCAGGCCTGACTGGCTGTTTCTAGGGCTCAGGTGCTGAGGGCCGGGTGGGGCCAGGCACACCTGTCGCTGTGGTGTCTGCTCTCCAGAGGAGCCAGGAGAGGGTAGGAGCAAACACTGGTGATGCAGACCGTGCCAGGTCACAGAACTGATCCTGGGGCGCACATTTGGGGTCACACAGACATCGCTGGGGTGAAAGGTGACAGTTATGACGGGAAGCATCACTCCCCTGATGACACTGCCTGTCTCTTCTTTTCGCTTTATATTTGGTGAGGATCTTTGGGCGTCCTACACGCTGTGGAAGACACACATCTCAGCGTAGGCGCTCTCTCACCTGCCGTCACTTTTGCTGCTTTGCCACTCCCGACACCATTTGATGTCCCACAGGAACCGGTGTGGTTAGGCTGAGGCGGGAAGGCAGCCGCATTATGTTCCTGCTGGATTTCAGCCAAGCCCCAGCATGGTTACGACCTTGGCCACCTCTTCCCTGCCTGTGCTCTTTCACCAGCACAGGAACCCACACCCCTGTCAGGGGCGGCAGCCTTCACAAGCTCCGGCCCCTCTGCTTGCTCAGCTATCCCCGTATCCTGGGGCTGAGCCGGTGTTGCCTGGGACACAGGACTCGGGACACGTGTGTTCGAACCGCTGTCGTGACCGAGAAAGCTCCTCCCCCCTTTCTCCTCCCTCTGCCCCCCCGCCCCCCTCCCCGCCCCCGGCCTGTCCCGTTCTTTCCGTTGGTGATTGGCCAGTTTCTATACGGTGTTAGATCGGTTTCTTGGATGACCACCTCCCTATTCGTCCCTACATCCCTTAGCCTGGGACCAGACACCTTTCCACCTTTCCCACCCTCTTTCCCACTTCCTTCTTTAGCTGCTGACCACAGCCACACTGCGACTCAGGCCTGCACACAGGGAGCTGCTGGCTTATGTCCTCCGTGCTTCTTGCTCACACAGCCACCCCGTGTTAGCGTCTCCACGTGCCTCCATGCTGGCCCCTGGCCTGGCCCTTGCTCCAGCCTATGGAGCGCTCTCGGTGCAGCTGGGTCCCAGCCCACTGCCTCTGATCCCCACAGCTGGGGTCAAGAGGTGGCTTCCTCCCTCCTAGCGCCCCCTCTCCCTGCCGGCTCAGCCTGTGCAGCTCCCAGAAGCAGCCCTGACCTGTGCCTGAGGGAGACACCTCCTCAGCATCCTCTCTGTCGAAGCATTAAGCCGCTCCTGCTGCATACCTGCCGAGGCTTTGGTGCCTCATGCGGGCCTGGTCCGTGCCCTGACGAAGCCGTGGGACACAGTCCTAGCTGTGCAGCTGCTTTCATTCAGTAACCATAGCAACCTTCCCTGAGGCCTGAGCCCTCAGCCTCAGTGTGTTCCCTTTCCCAGCGTGGAAGTCCGGACCATACTTGGCTGCAGACCTCCCTAACGCAGCGCTGTTCTCACACTGACGCTGTAGGACCCTTTCTCCAAGTGCCCTTTCAACATGCTAATTAGCTCACGCATGTTCCTTCCTCAGTGGCAAAGAAAATGCAAAAGCCTTTCACTGGCCTCTGCCCACTCTCCAACCCATTTCCACCCATTGGGGTCCCTCTGCTCTTTCCCGAGCCCCCTGGAGGCCAGTTCCCTCCAGCATTCATTCTCATTACGTGGTGAGCTTTTCACTGACTACCTTCTCAGGATGAGCCCCATCCCAATCTCTTTTCACGGCACTCTGCCCAGTTTTCTTCAGTGAGATGCGATTTTAAGCTGTTGGGTTTGTTGTGTCGAGAAATTTTGGAATGAATTCACAGATAAGGGAGGGGTAAGCAAAAGGGAGAGAAATTTATTAAAGCGAAAGTAACAAGGCTCTCGGCATGTGAGAGGGTCCCCCCCCAAAAGGGGTTGCTGCAGAAGCTCACCAGTCTAGGGGTTTCTATTTCCTGCACTTGTCTTCTACTGGCTCTTTCGAAAATTTCCTTCCTTATCACCAGCCAATCTCCTCTTGCCCTTGCCTTCCTGCTTTTAGCTCCTGCTCTTGGATTGGGTGGAGGGGTGGGAAGGGCAGCCCTACAGTTGGCTGGTACATTCTGCGGATCTTGCTCACA
Organism: Myotis lucifugus; assembly: GCF_000147115.1. Lineage (NCBI taxonomy): Eukaryota > Metazoa > Chordata > Mammalia > Chiroptera > Vespertilionidae > Myotis > Myotis lucifugus. The sequence goes on from NW_005871383.1 coordinate 658,970, forward strand.
TCCTGACCATCCTCTTGATCTGCTGTCTTCCCTCCCCTGGGCCCTTACCCTAAACTGCCTGATCCTAACTCCTCAACAGCAGATACTTTTTAATAAAAGAGTATGCTTTTTTTTAAACAACAAAAAAAAATTGTGCTACAATCCACACCACATAAAATTTACCATTTTAGCCCTGACCGGTTTGGCTCAGTGGATAGAGCATCGGCCTGCAGACTGAAAGGTCCCAGGTTCGATTCTGGTTAAAGGCATGTACCTTGGTTGTGGGCACATCCTCAGTGGGAGGTGTGCAGGAGGCAGCTGATCGATGTTTCTCTCACATCGATGTTTCTAACTGTCTATCCCTCTCCCTTCCTCTCTGTAAAAAATCAATAAAATATATTTAAAAAAATTTTTTTTTTTACCATTTTAACCATGAAGAGCTGTGCAATCTAGTGATATTTAATACATTCAAAACTTTGTGTAACCACCACCTCCATCTTGTTCCAGAACATTTCTGCATCCATGAATCAGTCACTCCCCATCCCCTCCTCCCCTCAGGCCCTGGCACCACTGACTCCTTTCTGCCTCTATGGATTCTTCCTTCTCTCCCTCCTTCCCCTCCCTCCCTTCTCCTCTCTTTCCCCTGCCTCTTCCTGCTTCTGAATCTGTTCACTCAGTTGAGGCCAGTCTCCTCCATGAGCCTGAAAGTACCATGAGACCATGGGTGTTGCTTGCATTGTTTCTATCCGGACTGTGAACACAGCCTAGGGCTTCGGTGGGTGTGTGGGTGGGCAGGTGAGTAGCTGCTAAGACCCTTGTAGCCTCGTATGTCATTGGGGCTCAATTGGAGGGACAGGCGTTACCGATTTATTCTTGAGTAAAAGACTGGGTGCTGTGCTGTGTGACTCCTCCCTAGACCTTGAAAATCTTTAGTGAAAGAATAAAAATCACAATATGCACGTGTATGGGGATATATTGTAGAAGCCAAAATACAACCTGTAATATACAAGTAATGGGCATTCTGTCACCTCTCCCCTCATACTTCTAACTCATTTCATTTTCATTTCTTGTTTTAGGATTTTGACTTAGATTTTAGTTCCACTAGTCCTGCTTTTCGTCTTTGCATCTGCTTAGTGTATACTGTATTGCCTAAATCCTTTCTTTCTCTCTGCCTTTTGTCCCTGTTTTGTTTTTAGGAGAATTTATTGGAAAATGTATGGCATATGCTATTTTAAAACTTGTTTAAAGAAAGGCACTCAAATTTATTTTCTCCATCGTTATCAAGATTGAAACATTATTTACTAAAGATGAAAAAGATAAAGGTATTTTTCAATTCTCCATTATTTTGTTGGTATAATCAAGGATTTTAAAAAAAATATATTTTTATTGATTTCAGAGAGGAAGGAAGAGGGAGAGAGAGATAGAAACATCAATAATGATAGAGAATCATTGATTGAATGCTCCCCCACTGGGGATCGAGCCTGGAACCCGGGCATTTGCCCTGACCTGGAATTGAACCATGACCTCCTGGTTCATAGGTCAGTGCTCAACCATTGAGCCACACCGGCAGGGCTAATCAAGGATTTTAAATAGATTTTGTTTATTTATATCATCTTTCAAGATTTGTTAAAGTCAGTAATTATTTGGACATTAACTCTACTTTGCATTGGTTTCATTGCTCCCTGCATTTTTTCCCTCTGAGGGGAAAGTGATGCTGCACCAGGGATTTGGCCAACCCACCAGCACCCCCTCACTGTTAGGATTTTCAGCACATCAAGTAGAAGTCATTCACCACCAAGAGAAACCCAGGCTTGAAGCTGTCTTCCGCCCACCCCGTGTTGCCAGACGTGGTGTGGGCTCCGTTGATCTCGGCATGCTGATTTTCTTCAAGCTCCTGCATGAAATTTTCTGTTGGTTCCAACAGTTTTCTAGTAAATACACTTGGATCACCAAGTTGCCAATGAACACTGGGGTGTCAGGGGTGGGGGTGCCCAGATTTCTGGAGCTGTTGCTCAGACCCCTTTCCTGGGTACTGGGGGCAGTGCTTCTAGGACAGTACCTTGGGGGGGGGGGACTTGGGGATACCACTGACAGAATCTCCCCAGTGCCTGGCAGGCATGGGTGTCCCCAGGGAGGAGGGTGCAGCTGTTTTGGCTGTGGTGAGAGATCATCCTTTCTCGGAGCCCTTACTTGTCAGCTCTGAGCATTCTGTCTCCAGGAGAGAATGGAAAGCGTGGCCTCGTCCAGCGTCCAGCGGAAGGCTTTGGGAGGGGGAGCCCCAGGGAGTTCCCCAAGAGGGGCCGAGTTCTGGATGCTAAGGAGGAAGGGGCAGGCAGCAGGCAGAGGAGGTGGAGCACCTCGCATGGGGCCTTCCTGGGTCCCTTCAGTGCCTTCTTTTAATTCTCCCCTTAGGGACCTGGGAGTTGGGCCCTTTATGTTTCATAAAATCTGAGATATCATAGCTAGAAAGATAACTATTTTTATATGCTGCTTAAAAGAAAAAAAAAAAAAGCTGTAGCCCTAGCTGGTTTGGCTCAGTGG
>NW_005871383.1:661775-665995 GCF_000147115.1 Myotis lucifugus
TCCCAATGAGCCCCATCCCAATCTCTTTTCACGGCACTCTGCCCAGTTTTCTTCTCAGTGAGATGCGATTTTAAGCTGTTGGGTTTGTTGTCTCCAGAAATTTTGGAATGAATTCACAGATAAGGGAGGGGTAAGCAAAAGGGAGAGAAATTTATTAAAGCGAAAGTAACAAGGCTCTCGGCATGTGAGAGGGTCCCTCCCAAAAAAGGGTTGCTGCAGAAGCTCACCAGTCTAGGGGTTTCTATTTCCTGCACTTGTCTTCTGTTGGCTCTTTCAAAAATTTCCTTCCTTATCACCAGCCAATCTCCTCTTGCCCTCCCCTTCCTGCTTTTTGCTCCTGCTCTTGGGTTGGGTGGAGGGGTGGGAAGGGCAGCCCTACAGTTGGCTGGTACATTCTGCGGATCTTGCTCACATCCTGACCATCCTCTTGATCTGCTGTCTTCCCTCCCCTGGGCCCTTACCCTAAACTGCCTGATCCTAACTCCTCAACAGCAGATACTTTTTAATAAAAGAGTATGCTTTTTTTTAAACAACAAAAAAAAATTGTGCTACAATCCACACCACATAAAATTTACCATTTTAGCCCTGACCGGTTTGGCTCAGTGGATAGAGCATCGGCCTGCAGACTGAAAGGTCCCAGGTTCGATTCTGGTCAAGGGCATGTACCTTGGTTGCGGGGCACATCCCCAGTGGGGAGTGTACAGGAGGCAGCGGAATTGATGTTTCTCTCTTATCGATGTTTCTAACTCTCTATCCCTCTCCCTTCCTCTCTGTAAAAAATCAATAAAATATATATTTTTTTAAAAAAGGTAAACAACAGAAAAATGGGAAAAGAGATGAAGGAGCAGTTCACAGGAGTGAAATTTCAAATCACAATGACCACGTGGAAAGGAGTTTGACCTCACTAGTAAACGGCATCAATGCAAATTAAACAGCGAGATTGGCAAAAGTTTAAAAGGTTTAATAGTAATGTTGGTGAGGAACCTCAGAGCTTGGGCACGGGGTGGGGTAGACACAGGCCAGTGGCTGGGCCATACGCCTGTTCAGTGGCCAGTGGCCCGCAGAGAACTTGAGTTTCAGTGTATACAGTGCCCTCTCCTCCTCCTGTCCCCCTCCCCCACTTTCTCCTGGCAGCGGGCTGCCAAAAGCTCTGGGACTGAACAGAGTGAGTTTTGCTCAGCTCTGGATGGAGGGAAGCCACTCTTCTGCTGGGTGCAGGGCCCCAGGGGGGATGCTGGGCTGAGCAGGCCAGGGTTCATTTCTCTCCCCTGCCTCAGGGGCTGATGGCTGCCACCTCCCCGATTCCCCTTCCTGCTGGGAGTCTGCAGGGCAGTTTCTGAGAAAGGCTACCTGCTGGTTATCTCCTGACTCCCTGTAACCTGACCCCAGGTCCCCGTCCAGCTGCTGCTCAGAGTAGCTGGGCTGAGAAGTAGCAGGTTACCGACTGCTGCCTGTCCCTAGGCTGTCCCTCCCAGTGGCCAGCATGGCTGCTTTCCAGGTTTTTCTCGCGTAAAAATTAGCAAAGCTTCTTAGGATTTTCCCAATTGGAACCAGATTTTGTGTTAGACCTGGGGTTCTAAATTCTTTGGGTACAAAATTACACGTCTTTAGGTCTCAGGGTTCTTTTATGTTTATCCTCTCATTTCATCCAAGTGCTTATCTTTTGGCCACCCTGGTTGGGTTCTCACACCCAGACTCTGAAATGCTAAAGAATTAGGAGGTCTGGTCCCTGCCCCCAGTACATGTGCAGCCCTTTCATTTTATTGACTAAGTTGTGAGACGTTGTTCCAGAGGAGAAAACCGAGCTGGGAAGGACAGCAGTAAGCCTGGTCCAGAGACTCTCACTGGACATTGATTCTGCGGTGTCTCAGCACTGAAGGGAGCTGGGTTGGAGGCTGGCACTCGGGATTTCCCAGTGATCACTGCAACGAGTGCCAGCACACATGGGGCATATGCCCTGGTGGAAGATCTGGGTTTGCCCCTTGTTCTACGTAAGAGAGGCAAGGCTTCTGCAAGAGACGTGGCCTTGAACTTGGGGAGCTATTTCAGGAGCCATTGTACAGTCACAAGGTTGGAGGGAGTGAGGGGAGGATGGTTAACGTGACTGACCGACCCCGTGTCTGTGTTGCTGACTCTCAGCGAGTGGTTCTGAGTACAACAGGAAACGGCCTGGCGTTCTTGACAATGACTCTCACGCCCACACCGTGCTGGCCGTCACATCCTTTGTGCAAGAGGCAGTCGTGCAGTGGTCAGCGCACCTGAGTTCACATGTTGGCTCTGCCCTCTTCCTATTTTCCATTAGTTGATGTGAGGTTAGCAAGTTACTCAAGCCTCCCTGAGCCTCAGTTTCCTCTTATGTAGATTGGAGATGATGATGAGAGACCTTATCTCAGATTTGTGGGGAAGATGAAATGAGATGGTTTCGGTTAAACCTGGTTGTTATGCCCAGATCTCAAGATCCCCAAAGACCACACTAGGAGCCAGCCAGTTCGATGCAAAAGCAGAAGGTCCTTTTATTGAGCTAGCCAGCCCGACTCCGCTCCAGGCCAGCGCAGTGACCGGAAGCAGAGTGCGATGGCGTGGGAAACTCAGGGTTTTAATAGGGGGTGGAGTGAGGGGACTGTGGGCCCTGCCGATTGGCCAGGCGCAAGCCGGGTCTTATTACATAGGATGTGGTCATCTCTATGGTGCACACATCCCTGGATTGTCATTGGTTAGTTTAAAGAAATCCTAGGCGTGGCCAGCAGAGGCCTGGGCTTCCGGGAAGAAGGTGCTTTCCTGAGCACATATTTGCCCCCAAATGGAGGACACGGTAAGATGGAGGGCGTGGTCCTCGCCCTTTCACTGGTATGTTGAAGGAATCCGATAAACATAAGCACATTTATCACGTGCCTAGTTGAGTTCTTCCCCTCCCCATCCCCAGAAGGTTAAGGCTCACCACTTAAAACAAAAGGCACCTAGCTAAGAGAACACAACAGCTGCTGGGCAGCCACTCCCTGCAGGATTAACTGGAAGGCACCATTACATTGGAAGTGGCTGGTCCCTTAGGAGATTCTATCTATCGATCTATCTATCTATCTATCTACCTATTATCTATCTATTATCTATCTATCTATCTATCTATCTATCTATCTATCTATCTATCTATCATCTATCTATCTATCATCATCATCATCTATTATCTATCATCTATCTATCTATTATCTATCTACCTACCTACCTATTATCTATCTATTATCAATCTATCATCTCTCTATTTTAAGGAATTGGCTCACATAATTGTAGAGACTGGGAACCTCAGCTGCATTAATATGTCTTCACTTTCTCTCAGCAAATGTTTTTGCGATGAGACAACACATTTTGTTAAATTTGTCTCTTTCATTTTTTAAAAAATATATTATTATTGATTTCAGAGAGGAAGGGAGAGAGAGAAAGATAGAAACAACAATGATGAGAGAAAATCATCGATCAGTTGCCTTCTGCACGCCCCACACTGGGGATCAAGCCCGCAACCTAGGTATGTGCCCTGACCAAGAATTGAACCGTGACCTCCTGGTTCATAGGTTGATGCTCAGTCACCGAGCTATGCCAGCTGGGCTCAAATTGTTTTATAGGGCTTATTTCTCTCACAGGACCCTGTAGAGAAAGATTGTTCTAGATATTAATAAGTTGATACATATAAAATGTGTTGAACCGCGATTAGCAGATAAGCCCTCTGTAATTGTAAGCTGTTATTATTGCTTTTATTAATTGTTACAATCACTTGACAGTTATGTGTATTCAAATAGCTTCTCTCATTTGCTGAATTTTAATTGTCTCCATGGTGTGTTTTCTTGTATAGAAATTTTAAACTTTAATCTGTATTCAAATTTATCAACAGTCTCTTGCAGTTTATTCTTTTTATGTCTTGCAGAAGAAATTCTTCCCTTCCACAAAGTTATAGTGATATGCTTTTATATTTTCTTCTAAAAGTTTCCAGTTTCCAAGCATCCCTTTCCACAAACTCACGAACCCACTCTTAACAAGATCACCATGACCTCCATGTTGCTGAATCAGTGGTCAGTTCTCAGTTTTTCCCATCTACCCTCAGCAGCCTGTGACACAGCTGGTCTCTCTTAATTCCTGAATTCTGTCGCCCCCTGGCTTCTGGGGTTGCGTTTTCTGTTGGCTGTTCTGCCTCACAGGCTGCTTTGTCCTTGCTTCGATGTCCCAGCAAACAC
>NW_005871383.1:666386-716130 GCF_000147115.1 Myotis lucifugus
TGTGCTCATGTTAGCCTGGCTCCTCTGCAGAGCAGAGACAAGGATGGGATTAAACACACAGGGATTTTACTGAGGAAATGCCTGTGAGTGAGAAAGGGCTGGGAGCTGGAGGAGGTTGGTTGAGTGAAGGAGATGGGAGAGTCAGGTTGGGTGGAGGTGTTCTGGGCAGATGTGTAATCCAAGGAAGGTCTGTCAAGGCCTCATGGGAGTTGCCCACCAGAGGAGTCTGCTGTCTCCCAGGAATAAGCCTGCTGTGCTCAGTCAAAGGCTGGGCGCTGCCTCTGTGAGCATGGCCTTGGGCAGACGCAAGAGCACAGGAACTGGAGTGCTGGCTGCGTTATGCCCCCTGGTTGGGTGTCTGAGTGCATTCTCATGGCTGCCACCGGCTCTGTGCCCAGCTCGCTTTATTCACCTGACAGGTTTTACGGGGCTGTCACGCAAGACCTTTTAAAGCTCCATCTCTTGAAATTTGGGCCCTAGAGGGAGGTGGTTTTCCCCATCTTACAAAGTCCCAAATTTCTGTATTCTCTCTATTTCCTTTCATTTCCACTTGCAAGGCATTCAATTCTTTCTCAAACTAGTTTCTTTCTCTTAACACCTTCCCAAACACAGCCACTGGCAACCAGCACACACTACCGATTTCCTATTCTCCAGTCTCTCCCCTCAGAGTGACGCGTTCAGAGGCAGGAGGGTCTGCCTTTTACATTACAGTGCCCACCAACTTCACCCAATGTTTTGCTCCTGCATAACATGGCTCGCCAGCCATTTAGCCTGCTGAACATCACCGGACACCCAACTGCTTAGGTAATGACCCGTAGTTTCTGTTTCTGTCTCAGGGGTACCAGTTTTGGGATAGATTTCCATTTCAGTCGTGGTAATCAATAGGATCTGTTGCAATAGGAAAACTGAAAAATCTCAGTAGCTTAATGAGACATAGGTTTTGTTCTTGCTCATGTTACTGGTGGATGTGGGTCAGGTAGACTCAAGGCTTAGCTGCTTCACCTTGCAACACCACCATCTCCAATTCCTTATTTTCAGCCAGTGGACAAGAGGGGTGCTGGGAGAGAGAGCGGGGAGAGGACAGAGGAGAAAGCTCACTGGCCCCTAACCGCCTTGGTCCACGGGTGGCACAGTCACTTCCTTCAGGGGGTGCTGCACTGTCGCTGATGTTTTCCCTGCTGAAGATGTCAGGGTGCTCAGCCTCAGACACAGTCCCAGACTCGGACACCTGCTTCAGCAGGCTGACTTGACTGCTGTGTTGCTCCCCAGAGGGAGTGGGAGGGAGAGATGGCCATGGACCTGCACTCAGGCCCGTGTCTCTCTGGAATCCTCTTTGTTGATGACAGTACTGTAGAATGGTTATGTACCTTCGGCGAAACTAGGCCCTTTCTTACTACTTAGAACTCAGACCCGTTCTTCTTCCTTTCTTGTTCCTCCTCATGTTGTGAAGCAGCGAGCGACAAGCACATCCAGTGGCTGCTGGGGGAAGATGGCGAGGTCTGGGTCTGGATCATGGGAGAAGGCCCTGGCGACAAGCCCTATGAAGAGATCTCTGAGGAGCTGATTGCAGAGAAGGCACGGCTGCAGGCACAGAGGGAGGCCGAGGAGCTCTGGTGAGAGGTGCCAATGGGTGTCGTGTGGGGCCTGAACTCAGAGCCTTGGGGTGGGTCCCAGAAAAGGACAAGTGGTTATGGGTCAGAGGGAGGAGGTGCCAGGCAGTTGGCTGGCTGTTAGGTGACCAAACCATCGAAGTCTTGCTTCAGACAGACCTTATGGATTCAAATCCTGGCTCCACCAATTAGAAGTGAGCTATTTGGGGCCTCAGTTTTCACACTGAGGTATGGGTATAACAACACTGCTTCTATTTGGATTCAGTGAGACAATGCATACGACATGCTTTTGCTTTTCCTCTCACTGAGTGGTTCCTGGGACAGTAGGCAGTTTGGATTCACTTTTGTTATCTGCTTGTTTTTCTTTCATGGACATTTGAGTCCCCAGTGAGATTTGGAATCAGAATTCTTTTATAAACAACTTTTAACATCTTTTTGCCAAACTTGGATGCCAACATCCCCTCCCCCCGCCACCCAATTGTTAGTGACATTGTTTTTTGTTTTTAACCTTTTTATGCTTCAGTTTCCTCATCTTTATTTTATTTCATTTTTTAAAAATATGTTTTTTTAAAATTTTTTAGAGAGAGAGGAAGGGAGAGGGATCGAGAGACAGAAACATCGATTGAGAGAGAAACATCATTAATTGGCTGCCTCCTGCACCTCCCCCATAGGGAATCGAGCCCGCAACCCGGGCATGTGCCCTGACCATTGAATCGAACCTGGGTCACTCAACTGCTGAGCTACACTGGTCGGGCATAGTGACAGAGTTTTAACTGTAAAATTGTTAACAACAACCCAGCATCTGCCACCTAAGATAATCACAGTGAGCATGTAAGCAACAGGTGCTCCTTGACTTACAATGGGGTTTTGTCCTGATGTACCCATCGTGAATGGAAAATATCGTAAGTTGAAAATGCATTTGCTGCACTGAATGTACCGAACATCACAGTTTAGCCTAGCTCACCTTAAACATGGCTCAGAACACTTACATTAGCCCACAGTTGGCAAAGTCACCTAACACAATGAATACACTAGTGTGGGTTGTTGACCCTGTGATCTGAGAGCTGTGGCTCTCCAGAGAGTATCTTACAGCATATCAACAGCCCAGGAAAAAAGCAAAATTCAAAATCAAGGTACTGTTTCTACTGAATGTGTATTGCTTTGGCATCATTGTAAAAACAAAAAATCATCATTAAACCACCAGTAGTTGGGGACTGTCTGTAAATGGCTCTGTAAATGGCTTTATTAACACACAGATAAATTGATTAGTATAGATTCACAACATTATTTAAGACTAGAGGTCCGGTGCACAAAATTCGTGCACTTGGTGTGTGTGGGGGGGGGAGGGTGTCCTTCAGCCTGGCCTGCGCCCCCAGCAGTCGGGGAATGTCTGACTGCTGCGGAGGCAGGAGAGGCTCCCACCACTGCCACTACGCTTGCCAGCCGTGAGCCCGGCTTCTGGATGAGTGGCGCTCCCCCGTGGGAGTGCACTGCCCACCAGGGGGCAGCTCCTGCATTGAGCATCTGCCTCCTGGTGGTTAGTGTGCGTCATAGTGACTGATCATTCTGCCATTCAGACGATTTGCATGTTAGCCTTTTATTATATAGAAGATTACTATAGAGTGTTCTCAGTACATGGGAAACCCAACTAACTGGTCCTGTTGATGGACATTTAGGTTGTTCACCATTCTTTATGCTCAGAACACATAAAGTGGGCTAATTCAGGACCAGATTGTTTCAGCAACAAGGTTGTTAATCTTCCCATGATGGTAGGCAGTATTGGGAAAAGGAGAATGGACGGTATTTGGATGTTAACTCCCATGTCCCAGGGCGTACAACTCCCAGCCAGGTTAGAATGCACTTTCTTTAATCAGAACAGAACACAGCAAACAGAACATGATTAATATTTCTTATAACTATAGTTAGTCCCACTATTCTATTTCTGCCTCTAACATTGTTATGTAGACCTTCAGTTTCCCACATGAGCTTATACCTTCTGGTGTTCTCTTGGAAGGAGACAGAAGGAGGCAGAGATCACCAAGAAGTTCCGGGATGCTCTGGCCAATGAGAAAGCCCGGATCATGGCAGAGAAGTGGAAAGTGGAGATGGAGGACCGCAAGGCTGCCAAGGTCCTGGAGGAGCGCATTCACGAGGAATTCAAGGTGAGCCTGTGTGCGGGGCATCTGTGAGTGGTCACCTGCTTTAGCCCCCAGGTTTAGATCAGTCCTTGGCCGTTGGTCATTTCTGCTTTATGAGAACAGAAATCTGCCCTGTCTCTGAGGAGGAAGGAACTTGATGTACCAGTTGGGCCAACCCACTTCTCATTGTACAGTGGAGAAAACTGAGGGTCAACAAGGAAGAGGCTGCCAAGGCCATGTGTAGTTAAGGACAGAGCCAGGATCAGGACTCAGGCCTTCTGCCTCCCAAACCGAGATTCCTGAAATGAGGGCAGGAAAGAGCAAAGTTTGTGGTCGGGTCAACCTGGGATGCAGTTCTAACTCTACTGCTCACTGCTGCGTGACCTTGGGAAGCTTTCTGAACCCCTCTGAGCCTTCACTCCCTTGTTTGTAATACTAGATAATAGCATCACCCAACTGTGGTTTTTGGAGGATTCAAGGAAATGAAAGAGGTATAATTCTGGCCTGGATAGGAAGCTGTTGGTAGGGCTGCAGGCCCGCTCATTCTGGGAGAGCTTGGAGCCGATAGAGGAGCTTTAGTCCTCTATAAGAAGCTTAGGTAGTGTGAAGATATTTTTTTTTCTACAGGAATTATACATTTTAGGGGGCAGTAAAAAAACTCAGAAAATGCATATAAGCAAAAAGAAGAAAATCATAATCATTCTGAATCCCAACAATTATACTATTTTGTGAAGTGTAGATTAATGGCATTTGGCCATTAAAAGCAAAACAAAACAAAACAAAACAAACAAACAAACAAACAAAAAACCTCCTCAGAATGATTCCATAGTGAGGACATTGCCCCCACAAGATCATTTATGTTGCAAATATTTTTCTTAGTGTTGTGTTGTTTTTTTTTCTTAAATTTGATTATAGTCCTTTTAGATGTACAGAAGATTGAAATTTTTACTAGCTAACTATATCAATCTTTTTCTTTTTACTATTTGTTTTATGCTTAGAAAGATCTGTGCCACCACAAGCTTCTAAAATACTGATATACATTATTTTCTATCGCTTTCATGAATTTGTTTCTTTGCACTTAATTTTCCTTCACTTGGAGTGTGGTTTGATATAGGGCTCTAACTTCATTTTCTCCCAAGTGGTGAGCCATTGTCCCAGCCTTGTATAATAGGCAACCCACCCTCTCTCCTCTCATGGACTTGCTGCCTTAATTCTTACTTCTTGTACATCTCTTCCCGGATTGTTCTTCTTTGATTATTCCTGAGCCAGATTTACTTACTTAGTTATTGTAGTTTTAAAATAAACCTTAACATTGTCATGGCGAGAAACTTTTATTATTCTTCATTTCCAAACTGACCTTGGCTAATCATACCCATTTTTCCTACTAGAAATATATTTGAGTGATTTTGTCATTGTTCCTATCTCTCCAACAACAAAAGCCACTTGATGATTTTCATTGGAATTGCATCAACCTTATAGCTGTATTTGTGGAGGATGGACATTTTCACAGTATTAAGTCGTTGACTCTTCTTGTTTAGGGATGTGGTATGTTCTTCCTGTTACTCAAAGCTTCTTTTTGTCTTTGATAAAGTTTTTTTGTTTGTTTAATATTAACACCTGCAAATGCATTGGCCAAACATTCACAGTATACTTATGTACTTCATATTCACTTATGTCAGTGGTTCTCAACCTTCTGACCCTTTAAATACAGTTCCTCATGTTGTGACCCAACCATAAAATTATTTTCGTTGCTACTTCATAACTGTAATGTTGCTACTGTTATGAATCGTAATGCAAATATCTGATATGCAGGATGGTCTTAGGCGACCCCTGTGAAAGGGTCGGTCGACCGCCAAAGGGGTCGCGACCCACAGGTTGAGAACCGCTGACTTATGTGCTTCTATTTTTTGGAGTTTGGTAAAATTTGTTGTATTATTTAAATACTCCGCCCTAACCGGTTTGGCTCAGTGGATAGAGCATCAGCCTGCGGACTCAAGGGTCCCAGGTTCGATTCCGGTCAAGGGCATGTACCTTGGTTGCGGGCACATCCCCAGTGGGGGGTGTGCAGGAGGCAGCTGATCGATGTTTCTAACTCTCTATCCCTCTCCCTTCCTATCTGTAAAAAATCAATAAAATATATTTAAAAAAATAAATACTCCACAATTGTTTTTTAGTTAAACTTTAGGTTTGATATTTTTTTGTTGCTATCGTATATGAGATTGTTATCATTACCTTAAAACCATTGTAATTGCTAGTTATATATTTATATTGTTATTGATCTGCTTATTTAATTTTCTATTGAATTATATTTTTTAGGAGATTCTCTTGAGTTTTTAAAGTGAAGTAATATTTACTCTTAAAACATTTTATGAAAAATATTTTCAAACTTGTAGAAAGGTTAAAAGAAAAATAAAACGAATACTCACATTCTCTACTTAAATTCACCAATTATTAATTTTTGCCACATTTGCATCCCTCTTCTCTCTCTCTCTCCACACACACACACACACACACACATATGTACAGGTGACCCTTGAGCAACATAGATTTGAACTGCGTGGGTTCACTTTTATGTGCATTTTTTCCATAAATACTGTAAATGTATTTTCTCTCCCTTGGGATTTTTTAAATGACATTTGCTTTTGTAGCTGACTTTATTATAAGAATATAGTATATAATGCACAAAAATCTGCATTAATTGACTGTTTGTGTTAAGGCTTCCAGTCAGCAGTAGGCTATTAAGTAGCTACGTTTTTGCGAAGTCAAAAGTTATATGAGGATTTTCAAATGTGCAGACATTGTCAGTCCAACCTCCACATTATTCAAGAGTATATGTGATACATATATAGGGTATCCCCAAAATGTATACACACACTTTGAATAATTACAAAGGCAATGTTTATTAAAATACACTTCATTTTCAAAACCGAGCTACCAGCTGTTCAAGTGTGTATACATTTTTGGGGACACCCTGCATATGTATAAATATATATATACACACACGCATATATGCAGTTTTTTGTTGCTGTTGTTTTGCTGAACAATTAGAAAGGAAGTTGCAGACATCATACTCTCACTCAGGGGTGAGCAATCTATTTTCTATGAAGAGCCAAGTGGTAGCCCTAACTGGTTTGGCTCAGTGGATAGAGCATCAGCCTGCAGACTGAAGGTTCCCAGGTTCGATTCTGGTCAAGGGCATGTACCTTGGTTGCGGGCACATCCCCAGTAGGGGGTGTGCAGGAGGCAGCTGATCGATGTTTCTCTCTCATCGATGTTTCTAACTCTCTATCCCTCTCCCTTCCTCTCTGTAAAAAATCAATGAAATATATTTTTAAAAAAGAGCCAGGTGGTAAATTTTGGGCTTTGTGAGCCATATTGTCTCTGTCACAATGACCAGACCAGGCCACTGAGGCACAAAAGCAGCCAGACACCAAGTAAACAAAGGCGGTGGCTGGTCCAATAAGACTTCCTTTTAAACAATAGATTGAATCTTGGCCTGGGAGCCTTGGTTTGCTTACTCCTGGTCAAACCCTACGTCCTCCAGCGGGCATTGCCCAGGGAAGGACCTTCCCTGCACAGCCACAGAAATCATTATCACTCCTGTTGAACAACGATTCCATAATAGTATCTAAAACCCAACCCACAGTGAGCGCTGTTTAGCTTATATTGCATGTGATTACTTAAGTCTGCTGGGGGAGAAAGCTGGTACTTTTTATATATCTCTGACCTGTTCCAATCTCTGCCCCCCCTTCCCAGAGGAGGGCTGAGCCTCAGATGCTGGGGAGGCTCACTGCTGTGGGGGTCAGTGTACAAGGAGATCACAGAGGGACCGAGTTTCCGGCAGAGATGTTTGTGATCGATGGTCTCCTTCAGAACCTCAGTGCTGTGGGCCGTTCTGCGTTAGGGTTCACGGAGGGTTTAGTAAACTCAGGCCCCCCTCAGGTTCACTGAGGGACCCAAATGTGGGTGTTTGGTGCTATTTCCGAAGAAGGTTATTATGGCCATTCTGTGTTCATTTGTCATTTATTTATTTATGTATTGATTTATTAAAATATTGGGGTGCCATTGGTCAACATGAACATCTAGGTTTCAGGTGTGGGTGTCTTATGTTACAATTGTTTTTGTTTTAAAAGTTAATTTGCTAAGTGTGACTGCTCAGACTTTGGTACACTTAGTACTTGGCAGGTCTGCATGTTGAGGGGCCTCAGAAATGTGGGCAGCATCTGCAAGGCAGGGGCTGGGGGGGCGGAGGTGGGGGGCTGACAGGGTACGGATCAGGTGCCCGAGCTGGGATATTGCTGCCAGCGCTGTCTGTAGATGCGCTCCCCTTGTGTCACTGTGAGCTCTTCATCACAGGAAGTGGTTAAGCACTGGCTGACAGCGTCTGAAAAGGATTCTGCGGGGGATTAAGTATGGCTGGTGGCCAGTTCCTTGTGGTGCTCCTTTGGGTCTCCCCTCCGGTGCCCCGTGGCAGCGGGGACCTGCAGCATGAGCTTTGATCTGTGAACCTGGCCCTGTGGCTTTTGAGGTGATCAGGGATCTGCAGCTTCGACTTCTGCCCCTTTGGCAAGGTCACTTTGGAAGCTGCCTGCGAGAAGCCCCTCTGCCTTCGATCACAGGCTGTAGGTAAGGAAGCCACAGCCAGCAGCGGAGAGAGAGGCCGGAAGGAGGCACCGGACATGGGAGGGAGCCTTCTTGGCTCTGGACCCTCACCCTGTGGCACAGAGGGCCCCCAGCTAAGCTCTGCTCGAATTATTAACTACAGAATCATGAGCAAGGAACATGGATGCTGCTCTAAAGCACTCAATTTTCTGGTGGTTTGTTAATCAGTAATACATACCCGAGACAGCTTTGCGAGAGGAATTTATGCATCAGCTTAGAGATGGGCTTAGATCCCTTTTATTGTGTCTTTCAACACTAAGACGCTAGCAGCGTGAGTGTAGCATGCAGCAGCGCACTAACAATGTTTGTTTTACTTCATTTTCTTCTTTTCTGAGGATGTAAGTGCAGATGTTTTGGGTGGAGGTAGTAATAATTGACTCCCTACTCTCAAAAGGCTTACAGGGTGCCCGGGAGAGAGGGACCACTCTGTGAGCAAGCCTAGCCCCAACCACACCCTGGGGGCTACAATGGAGGGCAAAGGAGCACCTTCAGGGCCCGGGCACAGCAAAGTCAGGGATGGAAGGAGATAAGTGGAGTGATGAACGCTGTGCTGGGGGAGAGAAAAGAGCCCATGATGCTGGAGGCATAACTGTCCCTTATGTTAGTGAATGACTTGTATAAATTGAAACTGTAAATTGTGAACACTGGAAAGCACCATTGTGACATAGAGTAAACATCTTAGTAATATATTAAAATAAATGTAAATGGAGGTTAAAATTACATTACTGTGAAAACTCATCTTCCAACTCTAAGTTAAGCTGTGGAGATTTGTATTAGTAGGTAACTGTTCAGAGCTTTGAAAACACTGCACATTTCTGTACAAGTCAGAGTTATCATTTCTTTGTAACTTATTCAGCTTGGCAATTGCTTTTGATTTGGTTGGTTGATAACATGATATAATACATTTAACTAAGAAGAATCATTTCTACACACTATTTTTTAAAATCATCTAGAACTGAAATCTACAGTTAACCTACCTGTGCTGAAATTTGGGGAAGTTTAGGTTCTTTTTTTAAAAAGTATTAATAATCATTGACTATATCCTATCTAATAATAGACAAACATGGCAATTAACTGTACCTCCGACACGCTTCCCATTGGCTAATCAGGGTGATATGCAAATTAACTGCCAACCAAGATGGCGGCCGGCAGCCAGGCAGCTGAAGCGAACAGGAGGCTTGCTTGCTCCAGTGATGGAGGAAGCCAAGCTTCCCCGCCTGCCGCTGCTGGGCTCTGAGCTGCTCTCTAAGAAACAATGTTGCAATTATAGAAGCTAAACAACCCCCAGAAACCTGCTTTCAGCCAGCTGGGCCTCAGAGCTGGAGCTGCAACTCTGTTTCAATTATAGAAGGTAAATAAATCCCAGATACCTGCTTTCAGCAGCCGAGGTCTCAGAGCTGGAGCTGAGCCTCAGAGCTAAAGCCGGCTCTCAGCTCCAGTGACAGCCATATAAGGTAAATAAATCCCAGAATAAAAAAAAAAAAGAAAAAAAGGAGAGGTTGGGAGCATCAGTCACCCACCAGCCTGAAAACGGCCCTCAGCCCCTCACCCAGACTGGCCAGGCACCCCAGTGGGGACCCCCACCCTGAAGGGGGTGTGACCAGCTGCAAACAGCCATCAGCCCCTCACCCAGGCTGGCCAGGCACCCCAGTGGGGACTCCCACCTGATCCGGGACACCCTTCAGGGCAAACCAGCCTGCTCCCACCCATGCACCAGGCCTCTATCCTATATAGTAACAAGATAATATGCAAACTGACCCTAACAGCAGAAAGACTGGGAATGACTGGTCACTATGACACACACTGACCACCAGGGGGCAGACGCTCAATGCAGGAGCTTCCCCGTGGTGGTCAGGGCGCTCTCACATGGGAGGAGCTCTGCTCAGCCACAAGCCAGGCTGATGGCTACCAGTATAGCGGTGGTGGTGGTAGCCTCTCCTGCCTCCTCAGCAGCGCTAAGGATGTACAACTGCAGTTTAGGCCTGCTCCTCGCTGGCAAGTGGACATCCCCCGAGGGCTGCTGGGCTGCCAGAGGGATGTCTGATTGCCATCTTAGGCCCAATCCCCCGGGGAGCGGGCCTAAGCCAGCAGGTGGTCATCCCCTGAGGGGTCCCAGACTGGGAGAGGGCACAGGCCAGGCTGAGGGACCCCCCCTCCCCCCTGAGTGCACAAATTTTTGTGCACTGGGCCTCTAGTCTATGATAAAGTGCTTATTTTGTTTTACTTAGATAATGCTGCAGTTGGTGGAAATGATAAACATTTAAAGTGTTAACACTCTGTGAATGCATTGGATTTAAGAGAATAAACATTTTATAAAATTTTTTTTATAGGAAGAATTTAATTATCTGTATACGTAACTATTCCAAAGTTGAGTTACAGTTGTTAAAGCTGAAGGCTTATATATTTATATATTTTACATTCGTATCCATGGAAATACTGAAGCGCAGGCGAGCACGGAGGAGCAGTCCCGCAGCCATGTGAGCGAGGGAGGGCTCTACGCAGCCAGCACAGTCTCCAAGGGGGAGACACACAAACAGGTCGCTACGGTTAAAAAGTCGCTGTTCGCTGTTAGAACTGCTAGATTGTGCTTGGGCTCCCCGCCCGTGCTGCGGGCTGTCGGCAACGGGCACTTATGGAGAGCTTCCCACTAGTGTTTAGAGACACACAGGGCTTCAGCTACACCTACCACAGGCGCGGACCGTGCACCTGTCCTCTACGCTGTAGAAATCCACAGTCTAGTTAAAAAATGTAAACATTGGAAATTAATTGCAGGGAGACGTCTATACATTCTTTCTTGTCAAGAAAATTACTTGTTCAAAGTAAGTCATTCCATGAAAAGTAACTGGGAGAAAACGCCATGTAACAGACACGAAGAGATTGTGTATATACTGTTGCTCGTGACAACCTCGATGGCATTGTCTACTGATTATGGTATGAAAACACGCAAAGTTTAAAACCTCAAACAGAAAACACCAACTCAACCCGGTAAATCTGAGACCGAACAAAGGCCTAGGTGCTTCTCATGTGGCTACAAGGTCACTGTGCAAAATAAAATCAATGAAATTGGACTAGCGCATCGTACAAGGTAATAACGTTAGCCATAGAAGGAACCAACCTCAGAGGTTGGCTGTGGAGCGCTGGGACGCTGCATGAAGGGGCGGACTGTCTCTGTGGATGAAGCAGAGCTGTGAGGATCTCAGTACAAAGGAGCACACGGTCAGATCACGTTCTATGAGGCCAGCCGGTGGCGATGGTGTGATTCAAGTGACGGAAGTTTGGGGGGAAGGACAGGCCAGCAGGAGATTTTTCAGTGGTCAAGGCGGGAAATGGCGGGTCTGTGACTACGGGAGAGGTAGAAGGGGAGGGACACAGAGCAACGGAGGTGATGAAATCAACAAGGCTCCGCATCATGTAGGTGTCGGGATGAGGGAAAGCAGAGAGCACAGGTGTTTGAGCCCCAGGCTGCGGGACGGGTGCAGGTGCCACGCTCTGCCATGGAGCTGGAAGGAGAAGCAGGCTTGGAGGAAAGAACGTGCTTGACTGGGTGTCCTGAGGTTTCACCGCCCAGAAGAGGGAGCGGAGGGGGATGGAGGAGAAGAGACACGATGGATGAGAAGCTGGTGGTGGAGGGAGCAGCTGGGCAGCCTGTGCTGAGGAGGAAGGCAGGTTTTGTGAATTCTCCTGGTCCCAGGAAAGATACCAGGGCAGATTTCTTTGAGAGAGAGAGAGAGAGAGAGAGAGAGAGAGAGAGAGAGAGAGAGAGAGATCCCAGAATCTTGTATAGGGATAAAGACGGAATTTCAAAATAGAAGACACAGACAGCTGGAAACCTGTTTTTAAAAACCATTCTGTTGTGACTGGTGCCATTTAAATGCAATTTACATGCGTAGGAAGGCATTCCTTTAGAAAAGGGGGTCAGGAGGCCGGATAGAATTTGCATTTCATTTTCCTGCTTTCTTAACTCATGGGATTGCTTTTTGGGTGCTTCCTCCTCTGCTTAAGACCACAGAACATGGACCGCAAGGACCCACTTCCCACCTCCCCTACTTCCCCTGACTAACAGCAGACACAATTGACACAGTTAAATTGTCCTTTAATTTTTCTCCATTTTCTATCAAAGCCATTTCTCTCTCCTTTTTGCTCTCTCTTTTAAAGTTGGGGTTCCTTTTGGCCACTCCCTGATCTCCTCTACAGCTCTAGAAAGTATCCCTGCCTCTTTCCCAATAGAATCACAAGTGGTTGGAAAACTTCCCACCTTTCCATTTTCTCTTGAAAACTGTAGCCTTTATCTGAGTGTCTCTTGGACAAGGCTGCCATCAACCAGACGACGTGATGTGGTTTACCCTTTCCCCATCACGGATCATCACAAGCCCCATCTTATCTTCTCCTGTTCATTAATTCATTCACTCCTCCGGGGAGTGTTTATGGAGCACCTACTAGCTGCTGGGCCCTGTGCTGGGCACTGGTGCTGGAGGAGTGAAGGACACAGGCCTGGCCCTGCCCTGTGGGGTGCATCACCGCACAAAACATAGTGGTGTTATTGGGGCCAGGCTAACAACAAAAACCGCTGTGCCTTCCAGAAAAAGCATCTGTCTCGGTGATATTTTCCACTGGGCGAGGCGGGCCGCCTCCGTGGGCTCCTGCGGTGTCTGTTACCGATGGGTTATCAGGAGAAGGGGGTTGAGTAAGCTGGACAGTTCAGAGGGCCTCTCTGCCAGAAAAGGGCAATCGATTCCTAAGGCAGAAGGGGGAGTGTTTGCATACCTGCCTTGTGGCTGATTGGCCTTTGGCTGCGAAACATAAGAGGGACTTTTCTTGGTGACCACAGTGGGCCAAGGATTCTGATTGCAGCCACAAAGGTGAGAGTTTTCAGCAATTCAACCTGCGAGGGTTGAGCACTCTAGCAGGACCGTGGAGAGGAAGAGGCAGCGCTCCTTACGGGCAGCTGCACAATGTTTTCTTTCATCATCCTCTTCGCTGTGAAGAGCTGGCTTTTGTCAAAGGAGAGCCAGTCATTTCCCTTTGAGATGGAGGCTGCTGCAGGCTCTGGCGCCGAGTGTTGTCCGGCTCGCAGCTGAAGAGGAACAAGGGAACAATGGCCCTGCCAATTCTTTATTTGTTTATACACTTATTTCAGGTGATTTCCCCTTACTTTATTGATGTTTAATTGACAAACAAAAATTGTATATATTTGCCTGGCTGGCGAGGCTCAGTGGTTGAGCATCGACCAATGAACCAGGAGGTCATGGTTCAATTCCCGGTCAGAAAACAGGCCCAGGTTTGGGGCTCCATCCCCAGTGTGAAGTGTGCAAGAGGCAACCGATCAGTGATTCTCTCTCATCGTTGTTTCTACTCTCTCTCCCTCTCCCTTCCTCTTTGAAAGCAATTTTAAAAATCCAAGGTGTAGCCCTCACTGTTTTGGCTTAGCGGATATTGCATCGGCCTGTGGACTGAAGGGTCCCAAGTTCTATTCCGATCAAGGGCACATGCCCGGGTTGTGGGCTCAATCCCCAGTAGAGGGGCATGCAGGAGGCAGCCAATCCATGATTCTCTCGCATCATTCGTGTTTCTATCTCTCTCTCCCTCTCTCTCTGAAATCAATAGAAACAGAAATGTTTTTAAAAAATTTAAGGTGTACATTATGTTTTAATATGTGTATACATTGTGAAATGACCACAGTCAAGCTAATTAACAAATCCATCACCTTACCTAGTTACCTTTTTTCTGTGTGTGTGGTGGGAACACTTATGATTTACTCCCTTAGCAAACTTCAAGTACACAGTACAGAATTAACTAGTCACCATGCTGTACATTAGATTTCCAGAATTTATTCTCTGACATAACCGAACCTTTGTACCCTTTTACCAAACACAACCTAAATGCTGACTGATGAATGGATACAGAAAATGTGGTGTATATATACACACACAATAGAATATTAGTCTTAAAAAAGAAGGAACTTCTGCCATTTGCGACAACACAGATGAACTTGGAGGATGTAATGCTAAATGAAATAAGCCACACACAAAAGACAAATACTGCGTGATCTCACTTGTATGTTGAATCTATTTAACTGGTAGAGGCAGGGAGAAGAACAGTGGCTGCCAGGGGTTGGGGGTGGGGCAATGTGTGCTGTCCTTTAACTTGTTGCTTTTACGTTAGCCGCAGCTGGTTGGAATGGGAACACTGCCTTGTAATTTGCAGCGAGTGGTCAAATGCCACTTGTCCATTATATGCCAGTCATGACCTTTCTCTGGGGTACAGTCTCATTCTTATGGGCTGAATGGTGTCCCCCTAAAATACATATCAGAATCTCAGAATGTAAGCGCATTGGAGGATAAGGTCTTTAAAGGATGGTAATTACATGAAGTCTTTAGAGTGGGTTCCAATTCTTATCACCGGTGTTCTTATAAAAGGAAATTTGGATAGAGACATGTGACTGACGGAGGTCAAATACAGCTTTGGGGTAAAACCATGTGTTCTGCATTGGAGTCGGACTCTGGTTTCCATTTTGCATTAGTCATTAACTCTCTGTTCTAGTATTTTCCATCTTAAAACCAACCAACTCACCCCAACTCACCCCATTTCAACATCTCCCCTGGCTGCTCCTTCCTGTTTCTATCCTTTTACAGGAAGGGTCAAAGGTTGTCTGTAGTCACTCCTGCTGCGCTGACTCTGCCGCCACCTGTGCTCCCTCCCCTCTGCTAGGACAGCTCTCCCCACGCTCCGCATGGTCCTGCGGCCTGTCCCTGCGTCCCTTGTGGCTTCTTCGTCCTTATCTTTTTCGATGTCTCAGCACCTGCAGCTCACTTTACTCCCTTTAACTCGGAATGATTTCTTCTCTTGGCTTCCCCTACAGACATCGCCCCTTCTGGATCTCTATCTTACGCCTTGGCCTCCTTCTCAAGCTGCTTTTCTGATTCCAACTCTTCCTCTCAAGTTTAGATGGAGGATGTCCCAAACCAGTGGCGTGTTTCTCTCATTGGCTACAGCAAGTCCATGGCTGAGAAGCATCCTCCTCCGCAGAGGGCGCCTCAGTCAGTGTTTCCGCCTGAACTGCCCTTGAGCCCCAGGCTCACGCAGCCCCTGCTGATGCTAGGCCTCTTGGACATCCCATGTCATCGCAAACTCATCAAAAATAGAACTTTGCCTTTTCCCCCTCCAGCCACAGAGGATAATTACACCCTCAAACCTGCCAAACCCACTGGCAGTTCTGGGCCATGGCACTTCGGTTCCCTCGGCCCGGAAGTTTCTTCTCCCTGACCTTCGCTCTCAGCCTCCTCCTGATCGTCAGGGCTCAGATCCCGTCGCCCCTTCTGAGAGGACGTCTGGTCATGCAGCCTACAGTGGCTGCCTGTTCTCTCTCACTCACCCTGTCTTCATTCTCTGCGCACTGCTCCCTCCAGGTGACTACATCCTCCCTCTGACCAGAAGGAGGTGGAGAGCTGGAAGGGAAAGGTTTGGGGCTCAGCAGGTCAGACCAAGTGGAGAGAGCAGGGGAGGGGCAGCGTGGGAACAGGAGGATTAAGTCAAGGTCTGAGCTCCCAACAGTGGGACCTGCAGCCAGGGTTGCCCTTAGGGTTCACAGGGTCAGCAAATACTTTTTTGTAACGTCTTTTTCTATAACAAATTAACAATTTGAGCCACATAAAATCAGCCTCTTATATGATCCTGTGACAAAGATGCTACGCTGGCCAGTAGGATTCATTTACTTGCTGGGCCACCATTCTGGAACCACGGCCTGAGCTCTGGGCCCCCGAATGACTCCACAAATATGAATTCTAGCTCCTTGGGGCATTTGGTTAACCGTTTGTATGGAGGAGAGGGTCAGAGAGCACTTTGTATGGAGGAGAGGGTCAGAGAGCTGGGACATGGTCTGGGCTTGGGACACCTTACCTGCTGCCCCTGCCCATCCTGGGAGGACTCTTTCTGGCCACTCCTGGTGAGACTTGGGGGGAAATTTGCATGAAAGGCACTTCAAAGCCTGGTGTTCCCATGAAGGGGTTCAGCCTGCTTGGGTCCGAGGGCTGTCTGGCTCACAACCTGCCTCCACCACAGACTCCTGGAATGCTGGTGGTCAGACACCACCCAGTAGGACAGAGGGACGGGCACTGAATAACCTCAGAAAGGACCCCTAGATTCTTACACTGGAGGGTTCCTCGGTGAGATGGCTGGTGCCTCACCCAGGATCCCAGAGTGAAGCCACTGCTCACGGAAGCCCTGCCCACACACTCCGAGTCTCTCATTCAGATCCTTGCTTTCTCTCTTGAATGGGGTCAGGGAACATCTGAGGAGACCCTCCCGCATGAATGACAGCAAATAAAACAAACTTAAAAAAGACCCCAAAGGAAAATACAGAGGAAAAGACCTAAGTCAGAATATGGGGAAAGAAACGCTCCGAAACCCGTAGAAACGGGCTATTGCACTCAGGAAACAAGCACGGGTGCAACGAAGCGAAAAGGAACAACCAAAGAATCAGAAAGAGGCCTTGGGGGTTACAAATGCAGTGTCTGAAATAAAACATTCAGTAGAAGGTTTGAAAGATAAAGTCAGTGAAATCAACCAGGGAACAGAACCAAAAGAGACGAGAGATGGAAAATAAGAGAGGAATGATAAGGCACTTAGAGGATCAATTCAAGAAGACCAGTTTTTGACGAATAGGAGATGTAGAAAGCAAAGAGAAATGAGAGAAGAAATTGTCCAAGAAACCCTAAGCCAAGTTGTGTTAGACTGGGAGGACCTGAGACTCCAGGTGAAAGCACCTCAAATGCCCAACCGAATCAATGAAAGACAATCCAAGCCAAGGCACCTCATTGAGAAAAGTTCAGAACATCCGCGATAAAAGGGAAAACCACTCCTTACGCAGAATGAGAATGCCAGTGGCAGTGCTGGGTGGAAGAAGACAAGAAGGTTCAGGCTTCCAAATTCTGCAGGAAGCAATTATTAATCAAATTCTCTGAGCTCAGCCAAGTTAGCAGTTATAGGTGAGGGTAGCATAGAGATGTTTTCAGACTCAGAAAGTGTCCCTTTGTAAATTCTTACTTGTGGAAGCTCTGTAAGCTCTGTTGCTGCCTAGTGAGGAAGTGGCCAAGAAAGAAAACACAGAACAAAAAGCAAGGCTCCACCTCAGGGAGGCTGAGAGGCGGGTCCTGGTGGGGGGATGGACAGGAGACCTAGGCAGCCAGCGTTTGAGATGAGAGAAGAAGGTGAGATGGTGTCTGGGGCGGGGCTGCTGTATCATCTGGTATAATAAAAAGCACTCGGTTAAACACAGAGAAATATTTGAGAGCAGTCTGGGATTTCAGAGCAGTCTGGGATTTCAGAGACCTACTTAGAAAGTTAGGAAATATACTTAGAATTGGTGGAAATATCACCCTGTTTACACTGCTTACTGCTTTAACCACAAATTGTGATGTATTTTGGGCGGATGAGGGGAGGGAAAGTATGGGTGTGTCCCTGTTTGGGAAATATAAGTGCTACATACTCATGTACTAAAAAAGAAAGGCAGTAGTTAATGTCTAGAATCCATAAGTCAAGAATTGGCGGCATTATTCAGACAAACGTAAACACATGAAGGAACAGCGAAAATAACTGAAAACGGCGGCCTGAGGGCACGGAGCAGGGTGGGGTCAGTTGGGATGAAGTGGTTTGGAGAATTGCTGTGTTTTATAACAAGGTTGGGCTTATGATGCATGTCTAACATACATATGTTACTTTGATGTAAACAAAGGTGGGGGAAAACACACGCACGACCTTTTTGGAGCTTAAAAATGGGACAGAAATTGGAGATTTGGGGCCCCACACCTGCTCTCTCTTGGAGACACAGGGTGAAGACATGACCATGTCCTGCTCAGTTGCCTCTAGGAAGACCAGATGGAAGTGTGGCCCAGGACGGCCCAGCATCCTCTTATCTTTGCAGAAAGCTTGAGTTTACAAATTGTTCCACATATTTCAACCCATCTGACCTTACCACAGCGTGCTGAGGGTAACTGTTGCCCTTTCTAGTTGCAGACGCTGAGACGGGAGTGGCCACGCTGGCCCACCCCACCCCACCCCACCCCACCCGGCTCAGCTGGCCCTGCTGCACAGTCACAGACGCCCTTCTCTTCCCCAGGAAGTTGCACTGTCACCTAACCTCATTCTGTCCCCTGGACATTTTAGAGGAAAGAGGAAGAGGAGCGGAAGCGAGGAGAAGAGCAGATCCGCCGCCAGGAGGAGCAGAGGGCCAGGGAGCTGTACTGGACGCTGAAGCAGGCCCAACTGCAGAGCCAGGCCAGCGAGAAGGAGGAGCGCGAGTGGGAGGAGCAGTGTGAGTAGAGCTTGGTCCTCAGGGGCCAGATCCGCCTGCCTCCCCCACCCTCCCCTCCCACTTGTTTATTTGCTCAGCCTCAGTCCAGTTACTCACTCAGCCAGAGGTCTTACCCAGGCCAACCCAGTGCCTGTCCTGCTAAGGAGAGAGGGAAAGGGCTGGCCCACAAGGAGCTTGCATGCCCTAGAGTAGTGGTCGGCAAACTCATTAGTCAACAGAGCCAAATATCGACAGTACAACGATTGAAATTTCCTTTGAGAGCCAAATTTTTTAAACTTAAACTATATAGGTAGGTACATTGTTGTTAATTAGGGTACTCCTAAGGCTTAGGAAGAGCCACACTCAAGGGGCCGAAGAGCCACATGTGGCTCGCGAGCCGTAGTTTGCTGACCCACTGCCCTAGGGGGATTTCTTGCTCCGAAACAGAAAACCCTATACTTCCTGAATTACCGATAATTCCCTGGCTCTGTGCTCAGTCCTGGGGACCCAGAGATGAGGGCTCAGGGTGTTATCTCGGAGGCAGACACGCAGGCTAAGGGCTCTGAGGGAGTGTCCTGTGCAGCACTGTAAAGTGAGGCTTGATGGTGGCGTAGGAATAGCTGAGGCAGAGGCCGGAGAGGACGCTGGAGATGGGGTGGCCAGCATGTGTGACAGCCTAAAGGCATGTGGTGTGCTGAGGCAGTGGGAGCTGTCTGGGGCGGGTATGCAGCTTGGAGAGTTGGGTGCTGAGAAGGTAGATGGGACAGGGAGGTGGAGTCAGGGCAGAGGCGGTGTTTGATGTGCACCTGGGCTTGCTGCAGTCAGGGCTGGTGGGACCTGCAGACACGGAAATGACTGTCTTGCAGGGGGAAGTTTTTACTCCCGGTTCCTAGAAACAGAGGGATTGCCACTCAGGGCCACACAGGGAAGGCCCAGGGTTGGTCAGGAGGCAGAGGGAGTGAAGGGAAATGTGGGCAAGAGCCTGCGTGTGGATTCCGTGGGAAGGGAGGGGAAAGGCAGGCAGGCTTAGGCCTGGCTGGTTTGAATAGTTTCCGCAGGCTTTGGGATAAGGAGCTGTCTCCAGTGGCTGATACCTGGCCCTGGGGGTAATATTAGGGCAATTGGATCGTGACCCAGAGTGTAAGAACTAGCTACAGGAAGTGGTGGGGGTTGGTTTGCATGTGGAAGGCACACCTGTAAGCCAGTCCTTTATAATCCTTAGGAACTGGCTGGCCCTGGGAAGGGTGGTCCCAGATGTCAAACATAGAAATACAGAGAATAGAAAGGCATGTTATACAGGTGCGCAGTGGGAAGCTTCTAAAGGTGAGTGTCGTGACTGAGGCTGGGCGTGGGAATGAGAGGGGAGGTGGCTGCAGTGGTGCACTTCAGAGACCACTGAACCAAGGCCTCAGCAGGGGGAGCGGAGATGGGAGGTGACGTCTGCTCCCAGGCCTCTGGTCCTCAGCCTTTGTTAACCATACGTCAGATTCATCACACAGACTTTTTAAAAAATCCCTTTAAAGTGTACAATTCAGTGGGTCACAGTCTACTTACACAGTTGTGCCACCATCACTGTTATCTAATTCCAGAGCATTCTCATTGCCACAAAAAGAAGCTCTGTACCCTCTGGTTACTCCTTCTGCCACACCCCGGGAAACCACACATCTACCACGAATCTAATTTCTGTCCCTCTGGGTTTGTCTATTTTGGATATCCTATGTAATAAAAGCCTAATATGCTAAGTGTCTGGTCGTCCAGTCATCCATTCAACCAATTAAAGCGTAATATGCTAATGATATGCTAAGGCTGCTTAACTGCTCGCTATCACGTGCACTAACCACCATGGGGTAGACAGTTGACCAGTCACTATAATGTGCACTGACCACCAGGGGATAGATGCTCCGACTGGTATGTTAGCTTGCTGCTGAGACTGAGCAAGATGGGCCGGACACACCCTTGAGCCCTCCCGTGGTCCCTCCCCAGCTGGCCAACCTCCCGCATCCCTTCCCGGCCCCAATCGTGCACCAGTGGGTGTCCCTCGGCCTGGCCTGTGCCCTCTCAAAATCTGGGACCCTTTGGGGGATGTCAGAGAGCCAGTTTCAACCCGATCCTGCAGGCCAGGCCGAGGAACACCACTGGTGCACAAATTCGTGCACCGGGCCTCTAGTTTCATATAAATAGAATCATATATTATGTGGTCTTTTGTGTCTGATTTCTTTCATTTAGCAAATGTTCAGGGTCCACCATGTTATGGCATTTATCAGCACTTCCTTTTTATGGCTAAATAAAATTCTAATGCATGCATATACCACATTTTTGTTTATCCAGCTTTGGGTTGTTTCCATTTTTTGGCCTCATGGATAATGCTGCTCTGCACATTTGTGTTTTTTGTGTGTGAACAAATGTTTTCAGTTCCCTTGGGTATATACCTGGGGGTGGAATTTCTGGGTCATATGGTAACTCTGCTTCACAGTTTGAGGAACTGCCAGACAGTTTTCCAAAGCGATTGCACCATTTTATATTTCCACAAGCAGCATATGAGGGTTCTAATTTCTTCTCATTCTTGCCAACACTTGTTGTTTTTGTCTTTTTGATAGTAGACATCCTAATAAACAGTAAGATGCTCCGTCATTGTGGTTTTGATTTGCATTTCCCTGGTGATTAAAGATGTTGAGCACCTTTTCATGGGCCCATTGGCCAGCTGTGTTTTTTTTTTTTTTTTTGAGAAAATATCTAGTTAGGTTCTTTGCCCATTTTTAAATCAAACTATTTGTTTCTTGCTATTGAGTTGTATGAGTTTTTTATATATTTTGGATATTGACCCCTTATTGGATGTATGGTTTTCAAATATTTTCTCCCATGTTATAGGTTGCCTCTTTCATTTTATTGTTTCCTTTTGCAGTAATGTTTTAGCTTGATGTAGTTTGTGTGTGTGTGTGAGTGTGTGTGTGTGTGTGTAGTTTTTTTTTATTTAATAAAGTTTTATTTTTCAAAATGTACAGTTGTGGGACCTGTTGTTCCTGCATCTTCACCAGCAGCGGGGCCTCCCCACCCTGGCGTTTCTGGTGTAAATGACTGAGCTCTGAGCTTGGAACCGAGTTCACTGAGTCCTGAACTAGGAGCTCCTGCAGGGCTGCCCTGGCCAAGGAGCTGCGTTCTCCGTCACAGCGACAGTGGCCGGGGCCCACGCTGGGAGTTTGGAGCTTCCTTACAGAGTCTGTCCCGTGTTGCTCTGTCAGACAAACTGGGATATTAATTGTCCCGGACTTTGCCTTTGGACCACGTCTTCCTCTTGGCCTCGCCCCAGCGTCGCTCACTGGGCCTTTGTGTCTTGGTTGACTTTCCCACATCTTTCTTCTTGTCCTTGGGCAAAGAGCAGCTGCTAAGATGCTGGACCAAAAAAAAAAAAAAAAAACAACACAAAGGTACTACCTGTTTATTTTTGCTGTTGGTGTCATTACCCCTAAAAAAACATTGCTAAGGTCAATGTCAAGGAACTTTCCCCCTATGTTTTCTTCTAGGAGTTTTATAGTTTCTGGTCTTACATCTAAGTCTTCAATCCAATTTTGTTCTTTTGCATGTGGATATACAGTTTTCCCAACACTATTTATTGAAGAAATGATCCTTTCTCCATTGTGTATATGGTGACTTTGTTGACAGTATATGCATGAGTTTATTTCTGGACTCTCTGTTCTGTTTCGTTGGTCGACATGTGTGTTTTTATGCCAGTATCATACTGTTTTGTTTATTATAGCTTTATAATCTTATTTCATAATAATTAGCAAATTAATATTACTACTAATAATTATCAGGTGAGATGCCTCTAGCTTTGTTCTTCTTGCTTAAGATTGCTTTAGTACTCAGAATCTTTTGTGGGTCCATAGCGATTTAATGATTGTTTTTTCTATTTCTGGGGAAAATGCCATTGGAATTTTGACAGGGATTGCATTGAATCTCCAGATCACTTTGAATAGTATGGATATTTTAACAAGATTAATTCTTTCATTCTGTGAACACAGGATATCTTTCCATTTATTTGTGCCTTCTTCAGTTTTTGTCATCAGTGTCTTATAGTTTTTAATGTACAGGCCTTTCACATCCTTAGTTAAATTTATTTCTAAGTATATAATTCTTTGTGATGCTATTGTAAATGGGATTGTTTTCTTAATTTCTTTTTTGAGTAGTTTGTTGTTAGTGAATAGAAAGACAACTTATTTTTTTGTATTTAATTTTGTTGATTTTGTATCCTACAACTGTACTAAATTTGTTTATTCTAACAATTTTTTGGTGAAATCTTTAGGGTTTTCTATATTCAAGATAATGCCATCTGCAAATAGAGATAATTTTACTTCTTTCTTTCTGTTTTGGATTTATCTCATTTCCTTTCCTTTCCTAATTGTTCTGTCCAGTATTATGTTGAATAAAAGTGGTGAGAGTGGGCATTCTTGTCTTGTTCCTGATCTTAGAGGAAAAGCTTTTATTCTTTCACCACTGAGTATCATGTTAGTGGTGGACTTGCCATATATGGCTTTGTTATGTTGAAGGACGTTTTTTTTTCTTTACCTAATTTGTTGATAACTTTTTTCATGAAAGGATGTTGAATTTTGCTAAATGCTTTTTCTGCATCTGTTGAGATGATAATATGATTTATATTCTTCCTTTTGTTAATGTGGTGTATCACATGGGTTAATTATGTTGTGTCATCCTTTCATCCCAGGAATTAATCCTGCTTGCTCATGTTATATAATTATTTTAATGTACAGTTGGCTTTGATTTGCTAATATTGTGTTGAGGATTTTTTTCATCTATGTTTACCAAAGATATCGACTTGTAATTTTTTTTCTTCTTTGTCTCTATTTGGCTTTGATATGAGAATAATACTGGCCTCCTAAAATGAATTTGGAAGAGTTTGAGAAGGACATTTAAATGTGCAGTAGAAATTATCAGTAAAGCAATATGGTCCTGACTTTTCTTTCTTGGGAGATTTTTGATTACCGATTCAACTTTCTTAGTAGTAATTATCCTGTTCAGATTTTTTATTTCTTAATGATTCAGTCTTGATAGGTTGTATGTGTCTAGAAATTTATCCATTTCTTCTAGGTTTTCTAATTTGATGGCGAATAATTATTCATAGTTGTTTCTTATGATCCTTAATATTTTCATGGTATCAGTTGTTTCCTCTTTCGTTTCTGATTTTATTTATTTGTGTTGTCTCTTTTTTCCCCCTTAGTCTGACTGAAAGCTTTTCATTTTGATTCATCTTTTCAAAAAACCAGTTCTTAGTTTTATTGATCTTTTCTATTGTTTTTCTAGTGAATAGCTCATTTCTGCTCTGATTTTAGTCTTTTCTTCCTTCCGATAACTTTGAACTTAGTTTGTTCTTCTTCTAGTTCTTTAAGGTGCCAAGTTAGGTTGATAGAGATCTCTTCTTCTTAGAATAGCTTTTTCTGCATTCCATGTTTTGATATGTTTCCATTTTCATTAATTTCAAGATTTTTTTTACTTCCTTTTTGACTTCTTTGACCATTTCTTGTTCAGAAGTGTGTTGTTTAATTTCCACATATTTTTGAATTATTCAGTATTCTTCCTATTCCTGATTTTTAGGTTCACACTATTGTGGTCAGAAAATATATTTGATAGATTCCAATCTTTTTAAAAATTTTAAGACTTATTTTGGGACCTAACCTATGACCTATCCTGGAGAATGTTCCATGTGAGTTTGAGAAGAATGCATATTCTGCTACTGTTGGATGAAATATTTTGTGCATGTCTGTTGGTTCATTTGGTCTTAAGTGAAGTCATATCCAATGTTTTCTTATTGATTTTTCTGATTGAACAATCTATTCATTATTAAGAGTGGGTATTGGCATCACCTATTATTATTGTATTGCTGATTATTTCTTCCTTCATAATCAGCAGTGCAATAATCCTGAGATAATATTTACTTTATATATTTAATTGGCATATATATTTATGATTGTTATATCTTCTTAATGAATTGACCCCCTTATCATTATATAATGATCTCCTTTTCTCTTGTTACCATTTTCTTAAAATATATTTTTATTGTTTATTGTTCAGATTATTACATTTGTTCCTCTTTTTTCCCCCATAACTCCCCTCCTTCCAGCTCCCACCCCACCCTCCACCCTCACTCCCCACCCACTGTGTTCATCCATAGGTGCATGATTTTTGTCCAGTCACTTCCCGCATCTCCCACACCCCTTTTCCCCCCAAGAATAGTCAGTCTATTCCCTTTCTATGTCCCTGATTCTATTATAATCACCAGTTCATTCTGTACATCAGGTTATTTATTCACTTGATTCTTAGATTCATTTGTTGATAGATGCATATTTGTTGTTCATTATTTGTATCTTTACCTTTTTCTTCTTCTTCCTCTTCTTAAAGGATACCTTTCAGCATTTCATATAATACTGGTTTGGCGGTGATGAACTCCTTTAACTTTTCCTTATCTGTGAAGCTCTTTATCTGACCTTCAATTCTGAATGATAGCTTTGCTGGATAAAGTAATCTTGGTTGTAGGTTCTTGGTATTCAGCACTTTGAATATTTCTTGCCATTCCCTTCTGGCCTGCAAAGTTTCTATTGAGAAATCAGCTGACAGTCGTATGGGTATTCCCTTGTAGGTAATTGAGCCTCTTTCTCTTGCTGCTTTTAAGATTTTCTCTTTGTCTTTTGCTCTTGGCATTTTAATGATGATGTGTCTTGGTGTGGTCCTCTTTGGATTCCTTTTGTTTGGGGTTCTCTGCGCTTCTTGGACCTGTAAGTCCATTTCTTTCTCCAGATGGGGGAAGTTTTCTGCCATTATTTCTTGAAATAGGTTTTCAATATCTTGCTGTCTCTCATCTTCTGGAACTCCAATAATTCTGATATTAGGCCGCTTAAAGCTGTCCCAGAGGCTCCTTATACTATCTTCACACTTTCGGATTCTTTTTTCATTTTGGTTTTCCAATTGGGTGTTTTTTGTCGAATCTTTGGTTTGATTCTTTTGCTCGTCTGGTCTGCTATTGGGAATATTCTTTATTTCAGTCCGTGTATGCTTACTTTCTAATTTCTTTATCGTAGCATCGAGGGTCTCATTAGTTTTCGTGAGGCTCTGCACAAATTTATGGCAAGCCCTCAAAATTGCGATTCTTAGCTCCATATCCTCCATTTCTGTCATGCTTTTTTGTCTCCGCATCTTTTATGCTTTCTTGGTGCACCCCCTTGTGGTCTCTGTGCGCAGTCTTGTTCTAGCCAAGCCTTAATTGTTGTAGTTAACACTAGAGGGATTTGACCAGCAGACCGACTGGCTGTAGGATTCTGGGGAGGCGCTAGTCCTGCCCTTCCTGAGGCGATCGGCAAATGTCTGTGCGCAGTGCCTGGGCGGGGCGGGGGCGGGCTCAACAGGGCGGGGGGAGGGAGCAGCTATGGCGCTCTCAGTCCGTCCCAAGGGCTCTGCTCTCTGTCCCAGCAATCGCTGCAAACCTCGGAGGGGCCGTAGCCAGACAGTCCCGCTTCTCCCGTTTGAGTCAGGGTCCCTAGAGACTCGCCCGGATCTGTAGCCCAGAGTCTGAGACTCACTCCTGAGTGAAAACGACAACCGCGCCCTCAGCCACCAGCCCGCTTTGCGCGCGCACCGCCGCACCACCGTACCTTTAAATTTTCCACGCTGCGCCTCCTCTGTGCGTCGGACTGCTGTTGTTTTTGCTTCTAGCTGAAGAGTCCCTCCTCAGCCAGCCTTCCTGTGGTTCTGGTTGATGTCCGTTCCGACCTTTAGCTGTATTTTTGAAGTGGTTGTTTACGGCGGCGGTCTCCGGTGTTTACCTACGCCGCCATCTTTCTTGTTACCATTTTCTTAAAATATATTTTTATTGATTTTAGAGAGGAAGGGAGAGGGGAGAGAAAGATAGAAACATCAACAATAAGAGAGAATCATTGATTGGCTGCCTGTTGCACGCCCCCCACGGGGGATCAAGCCTGCAACCCGGGCATGTGCCCTTGACCGGAATAGAACCAAAGAACCCTCAGTCCGCAAGCCAATGCTCCATCCACCGAGCCAAACCAGCCAGGGCCTCACCATTTTTGGCTTCATGTTTATTTTGTCTGATACAAGTTTAGCTACCCCTGCTCTCTTTTCATTTCCACTTGCATGGGATATCTTTTTCCATCAAGAAAGGTGAGCATTTGGAAAGGCCTGTGGAGGAAATGACATTTGGTTTGGGGAAAGTGGGGAGGCAAAGAAGGCCGGGAAGGGCATTATAGCAGAGGGAACAGCACCACGCAAAAACAAGGTCATTGTGTGTATAGGACATGGCACATGTTTTAATGTGGCTGCAGCCTGAAGTGCAATGATGAAAATGAGGCTGGAAAGATAAGATGGTCAAGAGCTAAGAATAATTCATTCATTTAAATTCAGAATAGAAGGGAAAGAAGGGCAGAGGTTGCACTAAAAAATAATGGACAATTACAAGTGGAGTCACATGAGGCTACGATGGAGGGGGAAGGAGACCCCGACTGGCAGTCCGGTCCTCGCTCTGCCCCTTACTAGCGTGACTGTGGGCAGGTTCTTGCTCAGTTTCTCAGTCTCTTCATTGGTAAATGGGGGTCATCATTTTGAGTTGAGCTTGTTGAGAGGGTGAAATGCGAGGGAAGAAACCAAGGTGCGTTCTAAGTTGTTTCTCGTGAAGTGTTTCCCGTTTTGTTGCTATCGATGAGATGGAAAGTTTATGGGCGGGGCTGCTGTTTTGTTGGGATGGGGAATGGAAATCACCTGGCCCAAGCGCTGCCTGATTGCTAATTAATGCGCTGCGTGGCAAGAGAAAGTGGAAAAACCTCCAAAAACCCGAGGGAAGACATGGTAATACAGGTCCCACGATTTTCATTCCTCATTTTATGCTTTCTTAAAGCACGGTGAGCTAAACTCTGGAGCCTGCCATTCAAATTCAGCAAAGCCATTCTGCACTCAATTAATTTAATATGAGAGATATAGTAGGCCATTAATCTACTGGGAGCAGCAGTTTTTGATAAAAAAAAACCTAAATTAAATTCTTCAAGTTAGAAAAAAAGGGGAATTGTTCTCTTTCGTATCACTTGAATACAGACTTAGTTATTCAGTTCAAACAGCAGAGCAGGCTCTGGCTTCTGAGAAGCAGAAATTCATTTAATTATTTCTCAACTGTGAACTTGTTGGAGTGGGGAGTTCAGTAACATCTAGTTGCTCAGAGACTTAGAGATGAGCCAGGTTGACTTGGTTAGTGATATTATTTACAAAAATCGGCCCTGTATTATTGTGTGCTTTTAAAAAATATATTTTTATTGATTTTAGGGAGGAAGGGAGAGGGAGAGAGAGATAGAAACATCAGTGATGAGAGAGAATCATTGATCAGCTGCCTCCTGTACGTTCCCCACTGGGGACTGAACCTGCAACCTGGAATCAAACCATGACCTCCGGGTTCATAGGTCAATGCTCAATCACGGAACCACGCACAGTATTGTTAACCCCTTCCCTTCCTCCTTGAACTGTGTGGTTCTGGCTGTGGCTCCTCACCCACAGCTGCACTCCAGCCGCCTCACCCCCGCTGGCATCGGCAGAGCTGAGTGAGGACACGTGCCCAGGCCCAGCACAGAGGCCAGTGATATGGGTTCCACTCTTTTCCCTCCTAGAAAGGAGTGTGCTGTGGAATCTGGGTTAAACGTCAGTGATTCTAACATGCCATTTGCTGAGACAGGCCGAACCCGAGGGGACTGTGGAGATGCCGTGTGGTCTGGAGATGGGTGGGGACAGAGCAGAATTCGAGGCTGGAGGGGAAGCTGAAGGATTCCACAGGAGAAGGGCCTTTTCTACCCACTGACAGGATGGGCGATCGTGCCCTTTCTCCTTCGACACAACCCATGCAAACTGCTCCTAAACTTGATGCCACAAAGTAGCCACTCAGTACACTGGGCTGGGTAAATGTGCACACCCTGCCCAAATGTGTCATTAAAAGCGTGGGACACCCTGCCTCTCGCAATGACGAGCCTGGTTGTATCTCTGAGCTCTGTAACTGCTCACAGAGACGCTGGCGAGAGGAAACCCACTCTGTTGTCGTCTCCTCCGTGTTGGGGAACCGAGCAGGAGCGGTGGGCAGATGAGGACATGAGTCCGGGACTGCCGGGCAGTTTGGGCAGCCCTTGGATGAAGGGTGCCGAGACCCAGCGGCGTGCAGACTTGTCCTGGGCTAGACAGTTAGGAGCCACGCCAGGCACAATGCTCCCCTCCCCTCCACCGCCCTCCTCCGCCGTCCTCCCCAGCCAGAGGCGGCTGAAATTCCCAGGTCTGATATGGGTGAGGGTGACCCCAAACACAGTGAGATTTGGGTTTTCTTACTGAGCAGGAGGGTCCAGCCGGCAATCCTGGAGAGCAAGGTCCCAGTTCTGAGGACGTGCCCTCAGGCAAGACAGGTGTGCGCGCATCTCTGACCAGAGGGCAGAGCTGGAAGGGACCTCTCCTTCTCACCTGCAGATGACAGACAGGGGGGGAGGGGTGGAGGGTGGGGGGTAGGGGTGTGTGTGGGGGAGTTCGAGGTGGGCCCACAGCTGGACACATGTCTAGCTAACAATGACACGCAGCTGCACTCCGGCCTCTTGATTCCAAGCCAAACTGGGAGGTTATAGAATGTCCATTCTTAAAATTTGAGTTAAAATATACAACAAAATGTACCATTTTAACCAGTGTAAGTGTAGGGTTCAGTGGCACTGGGTACATTCACATTGTGCTACCATCACACCATCCCCAGAACTTTTCCATCTTCCCAAACTGCAACTCTGTCCCCATTAAATATTAACCCCCCTTCTCCCTCCCACAGCCTCTGGCAGCCACATTTTACTTTCTGCTGATGACTCTAACTACTCCAAGTACAATGAGTGGAATATAAGCAGAATCATACCTTATTGCCCTTTGTGTCTGGCTTCTTCACTTAACAATGTCCTCACGGCTCATCCGTGTTGCAGTACGTGTCAGAATTCCCTTCCTTGTAAGGATGAACAACCTTCCATTGTATGTGTACACCACCCTGTGTTTCTGTGTTCACCCATGGATGGACATTATGCTCCGCCTTTTGGCTATTGTGAATAGCACTGCTGTGAACATGGAGTGCAAACATTTGCTCCAATCCCTCTTTCAGTTCTTTGGGGTCTATATCCAGAGTGGAATTGCTGGATCATACGGTAACTGTATGTTTAATTTTTTATGGAACTGCTATACCATTTTCCACAGCAGCTGCACCATTTTTACATTCTTAACAATACACAAGGGTTCCGATTTCTCCATGTCCTTGCCAACACTTGTTACTTTCTGCTTTTTTTGTTTGTTTTTTTACTAAAGATATTTATCTATAGTGATCATTCTAATGAAGGTGAAGTGGTACCTCAGTGTGGTCGGTCCATTTTTAATATCTAAATCCAGCCTTCCTCGGAAGTCTTCAGTGTTTTCACGCTTTGTCGTCTTTCTGCTATTTCTGTGAGAGGAGGCTGACTCTCCCTTTGAGAGATGGAGAAAGGAGCCCCGGAACCCCCTTAGAAGGAAATGGCCCTGGCTCCCTCTGCTCTGTGTGCCAAGCGGCCCTGGAGTGCCTGCGGGACAGGCCTGTGGGAGTCCCCGGGCCGAGTGAGGGCTGTGGGAGGAGGCAGATGGCTTGGTGTGAGACTTCACGGCCGGGCCACAGTGGGTCCTTGGGGCAGGAGGACAGCCCAATCCTTGCTGGCTCAGGGCAGACACTGCCGTGGCTGCTCCCAGGGTGGCTCCTACTGCTAGTTTGCTGTTTTCACTGGGTTACATGAGAAAGCACTCCATGAATTCTGGCTTCTCACAACAGATTCGTGGGATTCAGGCCAAATCCTTCCCTGATCCAGAGAAGGAACTAAAAGCAACCTTTTAAGGTTTTGAGTGTAATTTAAGGGAAGCTAGTTACAAATTGTCATGGGACAGATTCCACCTGATGGACGGGCAAGGGTGCCCCCTCCTGGACGGGCCAAGACTGTTCATGGCTCTGTTTCGGACTTCGCAATGCCAGGGCTAATGAAAATAAAAATTTTAGTTAACTTACCATGGTGCTTACTGATTCAAAGTGGCTTCTGTTATTAGCTTTCCTTACCCTCATAACAACTTTATGAAATAGTGACTGTTAGCATCTCCATTTTC
This sequence comes from Myotis lucifugus, assembly GCF_000147115.1. Classification (NCBI taxonomy): domain Eukaryota; kingdom Metazoa; phylum Chordata; class Mammalia; order Chiroptera; family Vespertilionidae; genus Myotis; species Myotis lucifugus. The sequence continues at coordinate 697,265 of NW_005871383.1, forward strand.
CTTATGAGGAAATGGAGGCCCAGGGGATTAAGTGACTCACTCAGTGTCACGCAGCTGGCAAATGGGGTTGGGATCTGCACCCGGGCACCTGGCCCCACACCTTGGGAGACTTGGGCTCAGATGCCTGATTTAATAAGATGTTGCTTTTCCGAAGCATTTCGTAGTGTTTCTGTGAGTTTCATTTAATCTTTATAACAACTCAATGAGGCAGACATCCCTGTTATCCTCATTTGACAGAGGGGCAACCTGAGGCCTGGAGACTCTCGTAGGGAAGCTGTGGAGTGTTGGTGAGGATGAGGAGGAAAGGGAACCCTTGTGCACTGCTGGGGGAATGCAAATTGGTTCAACCACTATAGAAAACAGTATGGAGGTTCTTCAAAAAAAAGTTAAAACTACTATATGGTCCAGCAATGTTCTGGGTATATAACCAAAGGACATGAAAACAGGATATTTAAAAGATATCTGCACCCACATGCTCATTGAACATTATTCACAATAGCCAAGATAGGAAAACAACCCCAGTATCCAACAGTGGATGAATAGAGAAAGAAGATGTGGAAGACACACACACACACACACACACACACACACACGCACAATGTAATATTATTCATCCATGAGAAAGAAGGAAATCTTTTCATTTGCAATAATATGGTTGGACCTTGAGTAAGATAAATCAGACAGAGGAAGACAAATACTGTAGTTCTCATGGATATGAGGAGTATAAAAAAACCTAACTCATAGAAACAGAGAGTAGAATGGTGGTTCCCAGAGGCTGGAGGTGATGGTGGAGGAACTGGGGAGACGTCGGTCAGAAGATGCAAACTTGCAGTTAAAAGATGGGTAAGTTTTTGCCTGGCCGGTGTGGCTTAGCGGTTGAGCATCCAGCTACGAACCAAGAAGTCATAGTTCCAGGAGGTCACGGTTCGATTCCGGTCAGGGGCACATGCCTGGATTGCCAGCTTGATCCCTAGTGGGGGCCGTGCAGGAGGCAGCCAATCAGTGATTCTCTCTCATCATTGACATTTCTATATTTCTCTCCCTCTCCCTTCTTCTCTGAAATCTATAAAAATATTTTAAAAAAAGATGGATACGTTTTGGAGATCCAGTGCACAGCATAGAATTATAGTGAACAATACTGTATTCTATACTGGAAAGTTGCTAAGAGATTGAATCTGAAATGTTCTCATCACAAAAATGAAATGATAATCATGGGATGTGATGGAGGTGTTAGCTAATGCTATGGTGGCAATCATTAAATTATGTAAATGTATCAAACCAACACATGTACGCCTTAAACTTACACAGTGTTATATGTCAATCATATCTCAAAAAAGGAGGGGAATGTATGAAAAGATAGATAGATAGAGAGAGAGAGAGAGAGAGAGAAGAAAGCTGTCTGACTCTATGAACCCTTTGCCATACTCTGGGCTGATGGCAGGGTTGGCTTTCCCAAGGCCAAGGCAGAGTCCTGCTTCCTGCTGCAGCATCTCGGTGCCCTCAGGGCCGCTGCTGGCATCTCTGAGCTGCCCGGCTGCCCATGCATAACAGAGGAGACTTTGCAGAAGGGGGGAGTGGGAGCTTGTTGGGACCAGAGCACCGAGTGTGGGAGGAGCTCAAAGCCCTGGTGGGCTGGGGAAGAAAGTGGGTGCGTGGGACACCTCTAAAGGACCACGGGGTTGCCCTTTATCCTGTACAGTGGGAGCCACTGAAGGCTTTTGAGGAAAAAGCGGTGGGGTTAGCGCTGGGCTGGGGGAGGCTGGGTGTAGTCTCTGTGTGACCAATGACTCAGGGCCTGCCCTAGCTGAGTTCCTAGTCTGCGTATGACTTCCCTCTGCACCCTGTCTGTCTGTCTGTCTGTCTGTGTGCTGCTATCTCTTGGGGGCTATAAACTCTCCAAGGTCACTGGCCCTTGTAGGGCACACGTTTCTGTATTCAGTTTGCAGCGTGGTGACTGCAGAGCCCATGATGGCCCTGGGCCCTGTCTGAGCCTCTCAGCACACGCACGGCAGATGTTACAAGGTCTCAGGATCAGGCACTTACAGGCACACCCACTGGGCTCCGAAGCCTAGGTTCCCTCTCAGGGATGGCTTTGCCCTCTCTTCTCTCTGGGAAACTCCCACCGACCTACCCCTGTGTGGCCGGGACGTGTCTGCCATGAGCTAGTGGGGAGGAGGCATGCAGCCAGGGCTGGCACGGAGAACCCTGCAGTCAGAGTGGGTGATCACAGTGCTGTTTGGAGGTGCCGGCCACTTTGCCAGGTGCCCTTGAAGCCGGGTGGGTGGGCAGTGGGAGTGAGTAGCTGCTCTGAGCAGGGCACTGCAGGAGGAGGTGCATATGGAGACATAAATTTCCACCCCGAGGTTTCCTGCTCATTCTGGAACAGGCTCCAGGAACAGCCTGAGACCCCTGACCTGAACTGTCATGAATGTCCTGACCCCCAGGGACAGGCTAGTTCAGGGCTGCTGGTTAGGGCTGGTGGCCTGCATTCCTGGCTCTGGCTCCGGGCTTCCATGCAGCCGCGTGGGAAATCCCGTGGGTCCTGGCTGCTCAGTGTGTGGCCTGGGCTGCGGCTCTAGAACAACTGCTCTCTCTCCCTTTCCAGTGCGTCGGTCCAAGGCCGCGGACGAGGAGAGAAGGCGCCGAGCCCAGCGCGCCCGGGACGAGTACCGGCGCCTTTCGCTCCGGGCCATCCAGAAGGGCACCGTCGCTGGCCTCAGCTTCATGCTCCAAGAGCTTGGCCAGACCCATGAGCAGGAGGCCAGGCTCTACCACCACTTTCCGAGCCCGGGGCCGCTGCTGCCCCTCGCAATGCCTGTCAGGTGGGTCTGGTGGGGCTCGGGGCTCGGCAAGGGGGGTGCTGGCGGGGACAGGGCCTTGGATGGGGCATGGGGCACTGGGGGTCCAGTCCTGGTTCTGCCTCCAACTTGCAGTGAGATTTGGGGTCAGTCATTTCCCCTCTGTGGGCCTCAGTGTCCCAGTCTGTGGAATGGGCAGGAGGGGGGAAGGGGTGGGGGTTGGAGATTTCTAGTAACTCTGGAGTTCTGGGAGTCTTAGCTTTTTTTGGGGGACTCGATTCCTTTGAGAATCTAAAGGAAGCTGTGTACTCCTTTCACCTCCAAAAATGTGCATATATAAATAGTCCCAACAGTTTGCATGTAATTTCAAGCTCTTAAGGGTCCACAGATCGCAGGTTAAGAACAGGTGCTATAAGACCTCAGCTGGAGTAAATGCTGCCCAGTGGCCTGGAACTCAGGGCTGGCTGCCTCTGTAACCACAGGCAGTGCTGGTGCATCCTGGGTTCTGGTAGCAGCTTTGCAGGTGAGCGTGGTGGGATGCAGGAGGCTCACACATGCTGGCGTCACGGGAGGGGCTTGGCGAGGGCACTTAGGGGACTGCCCATGATTGCCGGGACTGAGGGGGAAGTGGCTGCCTGGAGCATTCCACCTTCTGCCAGTGCCCATCAGTCCCAGATTTGTGCCCCCATCACTACAGAGCCACTACCTCCCCCAGTGAGGGCACCAAAGCTGGGCGTCAGTGCCTGTGGCTCCCTGAGCACAGCTCACCTGCAGAGAGTCCACTCCCCCAGGTGATGGGCCGCTGTCTGAACCACAGCTCACCTGCAGAGAGTCCACTCCCCCAGGGGATGGGCCGCTGTCTGAACCACAGCTCACCTGCAGAGAGTCCACTCCCCCAGGTGATGGGCCGCTGTCTGAACCACAGCTCACCTGCAGGGTCCACTCCCCCAGGGGATGGGCCGCTGTCTGAACCACAGCTCACCTGCAGAGAGTCCACTCCCCCAGGTGATGGACAGCTCCCTGAACCACAGCTCACCTGCAGGGTCCACTCCCCCAGGGGATGGGCCGCTGTCTGAACCACAGCTCACCTGCAGAGAGTCCACTCCCCCAGGTGATGGACAGCTGTCTGAACCACAGCTCACCTGCAGAGTCCACTCCCCCAGGTGATGGACGGCTGTCTGAGTTTTGCTTTAACTGGGATTTAGGATTGCTCATTCCCTGCGTCTCCCTCTCCCTGCAGGCTGGGGAGAGCTGACCATGTCTGAATTTCTTCCTTTCTATCCTTCTCCCCTTTTCCCTTCCTTGTCACTTATGTGATTCACAAACCAGGAAGTTAAAAAAGACACATGGAGTAAAGAGTGACTCCATCCTGTCTTCTTCTATTCAGTGCCCCCTCCCCCAAGGAACTGCTGTTCTCAGTGTGTCTGCCATTTCCTTTTGCAACTTCCAACATGAGAAGTCATATTCTCTCTTTTTTTATTTTGCATAAAACTTTGCATGTTCTACACAGGGTTCTGCATTATGGGTTTTCTCCCCATTTATATTTTGGGGATCTTTTCATGTCAGTTCTTAACTATTTAATTTTATTTAGTTTTCTTTTTATAGTATAGTACAGTATTCCATTGCAAGGATGTGCTATAATTTACTTGTAAAAAATCTACTAATGAAATTGGAGTTTGAAATCTTTGGTTGTTACCAACTGTGCCCTAATGCATAACCTTGTAGACATTAATTGTATACACATACCACCATTATCTACAAGAGCGGCTCCTCAGAGTGGGATCATGGGTTAGGGCCTGTGTGCATTCACAGAGGTGAGAGTTACCGAGCCTGCTCCTCACAGGGGGGTGCAGTGAGCCCGTCACCCTGCAGCCTCGCCACAGTGCTGTGAGGCTCCTGCTCCGTGTGAGGAATGATGCTCACGGAAAGCTGGGAATTGATTTCTCTTCATGACGAGGTCAAGTATTTTGTCTGTTTAAGGACCACTGGTATTTCCATATCTGACTCATCTTTCCTCCACCTGGTTTTTCTTGTGTTGTTATTTTTTCCTCATCCCCCATTTCTAAGAACTCTTTAAGTGTTAGGGAAGAGGATCCTTTTGTTTGTGATAAACACTTTTTTCCTCTTTGCCATTTGTCCTTTGCCTTTTGCCATGAAGTTTTCTGTCATGCGGGAATTGTTGATTTTTCTGATGAAGTTTTCTGTCATGCAGGAATTCTTGACTTTTACCAGGTCAGGTTGTCTTTCATGTTTCCTGGCTTTGGAGACATAGCTACAAAAGTCTTCTTGGCATTTTCCCAGCAAAATGATAATGCGTCATTTTAAAGGAAACCGGTGATTTGTCCTGCAGGCCCACGTGATGGAGCTGCATGGGCCGTGGTGCAGCCGGCTCCAGGCTGGCTGCCATTGCTCTCAGTAGGGGAGCATCGGCTGCCATCAAGGGGGGCCAGGGGCCATGCAGATGGGGCGGCAGACCCAGTGCCCCAAGAGGCCCTGCGTCAGCCTCCTGCTGTGGCTGCCCCAGGGGCCCAGTGCCCTGACCGCACTGCACTCGGTGCTGCCGCTTGGGCGCACCGGGTCTGGCTGTGCCGAGGGCAGACACGCTGTTGCTGGTGCAGGAGTCAGGCTTCCGGCCAGGTGACTTCCCGCAGCACCATCCCAGCATCCCTGCTCTGGCGCGTCTGCTCAGAACAGAGGGACGGGAGGGAACTCGTCTTTCTTGCTGTTATTTATAGCCTCCTCTTGCCTTCTAAGGAACATGAGTCCTAGGAACAGACACGTTTTCCCTGGAGCAGTTATTTATTGGGGAACACGAGTGTGAAGGAAGAGGCTGGGGCAGGGCTGCCGTGTGCTGTGTAATAAAGAGGCGGGGCCTCTGGGTTACTGGGAGGGGAACCCCAAAGTGTGGGTCAGCAGGAGCAGAGCTGGTAGTGGGGGTGCAGAATTGCCCAGGGAGGCAGCAGGGGAAGGAGGGTGTTTTGGGAACAAACTCCACGGCTGGTGGCGGTAAGCCGTGCGATGGGACCTCACCCGCTGGCTTCCGTGTGACCCTTTCCTCACGTCACACTGTTCGCGGCTGTGTGTGTGTAAGTGGGTTCATTTGAGGGCAAGTGATCATATGACCTCATCCTGGGGTTTGCAAGGAAGTGCTGAACGCAGCATATAAGAGCAGGGCAAATGCAGGACACGTGAGGGGACAGCTCGTTTTATAAGAAACGATGACGACAGTGGTGAATTCTAAATGCCGGCACTATCGGTGGGCGGCAGTGACAGGGTAAGAATTTCCCAGGTTGCTCAAGCCGGGCCAGAGGCTGCTCATCAGACGCTGTGCTCTCACATAAATATCATCACACAGACCAGTGCACGTGGCCTTGCTACCTAGTCATTCAGCAGGTAGCTGGCATGTGCCTGTTACGTGTCCTGTGTCGTCCAGCTCTAACTGTGCTTCCTGTCAGTGTAGCTCCAATGTAACAGGGCTGTTCGGCGGCCCAGCCTCCATACGCATTCAAGAACCACAGTTCAGACACAAACACATTAAAATCTTGGCTTGATTGTGAGAAAATATAAAAAATATGTAACTCGTGACTCATAAATTCTTCTCGTGACTCATAAATTCTTCAAGTGCCTCTCTTCATCTCACGCTATCTTTAGCCCCTCCCCAGATCCCCTTCAAATCTATCAAGTCAGCCAGCACAGTGCTCTGTCCCCCGTCCTCTGTCCCCCCAACTTTCCTCTGTCCTATCCTTTTTGTTTCTTGGTGGTGAATCTCAGCCACAGCCACAGCCAATTGGGGTTCTCGGTTTCTCTCTGTTCACTGTCCTGATTCTGCCACATGGAAGCAGGGAGCAGCTGGTGAAGGCAGGTGTCCCCTGAGAAGGCTGGGGGAGGGGCCACGCTGAGGGACAGACCGGAATTCTCTTTAGTGGGGTGTGGGTGGGGGACAGAGGACACTCACATGTGAATCATTTTGCTCCCATTACATTAGGGTCCTTCTTCGTGGATGCTCACGCTCACACCTGGCCATCCTTGAGGGAAAATGTGCCTTTTCTTTCCCCCAGACACCCTCGCCTGTCCTCTTTCCCACTCCCACCTGTGTGGCTCTTTTCAAAGCAAATGATCACAGTGTTCTTTGGGGAACAAGAATCACAGCTGGTACATTAGAATCTGCAAAGTGTCTTCAAGTACCTGGCTCATTGCATCCTCTCCGCAGGCGTGAGTGTGGGCACCGTGCTTATTCATCCGCACGGTGGCCTCCCTCCCTCCGTCCCCTCCCTCCTGACTCTCCCACACTCCCTCTCTCTTCTCTGCAGGACTTGGGAGCGCCCTCTGCGTCCTGTCTCCAGAGAAATCATAGTCCGCTGGTTCAAGGAGGAGCAGCTGCCTCGCCAAGCTGGCTTCGAGAGGAACACCAAAGCCATCGCCCCCTGGTTCCATGGTAGGACAGCGCTGGGTCCCCCGCAGACACCTCCCACAGGCCCACCTCTCTCTGAGACTCGGAAGGAGGTCGGGAAGGGCTGTTGCAATCAGGGGAGTAAAGGACTCGCAACTGCTCATTTCACTCTCCCACAAAGATGGGCCCGTCTCCCAGGGGTAGGGTCAGCTCTCCTGGCTCCCTTGGGTGAGAGAGAGTGGACCGAGGTCGCCTTTCTGTCATTTACCTGCACATGGCGTGTGCTTAGCTCAAGGCACACGTTCTGATTTCCCCAGGGCATGTGCTGAAATACAGTGACCTTTCTCCAGGCCTTAGGACACCAAGGCCGATCTCTGAGCAGGAGCCCGGAGGCTGAGGCACCTGGGCACTGAATGTGCAGCCCTCTTTCTGCTGGGAAGGATGAACACGACTCTTGCCCACTGCTCTCACCTCACAGCCTCCTTGGCCACCAAGGCTCCTCAGAGGCACCCTCTCTACACTCACAAGACAGTGAGCTCTCAGTGGACCACGAGCTCCCGGTGGGCCGGGTCTGCATCTTGTTGTCTGAGCCTGCATCCCTAGACCTGGCCGAGGCCTGGTGCACAGCAGGCTCTGAGCAAATGCTTGCTGAGTAAATGACAGAATGGCTGCACGAGGAGGTCAGAGTTATCCAAACATAGAACCTGAGAGCTGGGAGGCTCCTGGAAGTATTTTGTTGCTTCATACAGATAAGAAGATAGGCCCGGAGAGGGGAAGACGTTTTTCTAAGGTCACAAAGAAACTTGTAAAGTCAAGTTCATGGCTCATGACCCAGTCCAGTGAGCTGAACATGTAGACAGGATTCGAACAGGATTGTGATGCTAGCAGAGGCCTGCTACAGGGAAATAGGAAGGGCCACTGGCCATCATCCCCTCTGTGTCAGTCAGTGATTGCTGTGTAACGAATTACCTCCAAACTCAGTGGCTTAAAATAAATAAGCATTCATTATTTATGAGTTTCTGAGTCAACTAGGCAGTTCTTCTGGGATGGGCCAGCCTCAGATGATCTGAGCTGAGCTTGCTCATGTGTCACCAGACAGCTGTCAGGTCAACCAGGCTGGCTTATCCAGGGTAGGCTCCGCTGACCCAGCTCTTCTCTGCTCCATGTGGTCTCTCACTGTCCAGCAGCCTGGCCAGGCTGTCAGGTTCTCTGGATAAGTTGCATCTTGGTCTTGCTCCCTGAGTCTCCCTCCCTCATCATGAACCCAGGTTTGCCTGGTCAGGATTGATCTCTCTCGCCATAATTAGCACCCGTCTGACCTTTATCTGCCTCTATTTCCCTTCTGCCGGCCTCCTGGAAGCTTGACTGGCCTCCACATTGCCCTGTATTTCCCCTGCATTTGTCTTGATTCCTGGCCAGCTTCCAGGTGTCCTCAGTCCTATCCAGATGGAGAGATGAACCCATTGTCACGGGAGGCACTGGAGACTCGGGGTCTTGAGATTCTGGGAGGCCCACACAGGCAAGTTCGGGATGTGGCTCTAGCTCAGTGATGGCGGACCTATGACACGCGTGTCAGAGGTGACACGCGAACTCATTTTTTTGGTTGATTTTTCTTTGTTAAATGGCATTTAAAAATATAAAATAAATATCAAAAACATAAGTCTTTGTTTTACTGTGGTTGCAAATATCAAAAAATTTCTATATGTGACACGGCACCAGAGTTAAGTTAGGGTTTTTCAAAATGCTGACACGCCGAGCTCAAAAGGTTCGCCATTACTGCTCTAGCTCCAGGAAAGGCAGCTGGAGTGATTAGAAGGAACCATGCAGGGGCGAGGAAGGCCATGTGCGCCTTCATTCCCACCTCCAGGAGCCCGAAGAGTTTGTGAACTATGAAGTGCAGACAGTAGGCCCACTCTGCAGATGGGATGACTGAGATGTAGCACTGATAAGGGATTGCCCAAGGACACGAAGGTCACAGAGCTCCGGCAGGCTGCAAGAGTGTCCTCACTGTCTGTCTCTTTCATTCTGGCCCCTGTACAAGTCACTCTCTGCACAGCATCCTGAGACTCTTTTAACCAGAAACCAGGTCCTGGCACTCCCTGCTCATTACCCCCCGCTTCCCTTCACACCTGCAATGAATTTCCAACTCCATGCTGGGGCCCACGAGGTCCCGATGACCGGTCTGCTTCTGGCCTCATGCCATAATTCGTTCCTTGCTTTCGAAACTCTGGCTTTTTCCTGTTCCTCAAACAAGCCATTTTCTTTCCCACCTCAAACCCTTTGCACTTGCTGTTTCCCTACCTTTTTGCATGCCTAACACATTCCCATTGTTCATCTGAAATATCCCCTCCTCAGAGAGGCCTTTCCTGAACCCCTTACCCAAAGCAGCCTTCGCCAATTTCTCTCAATTCACTGTATTTATTTAATATTATTCACCCACTGGTATTCATCTCCTTATTTGCTTGATGTCAGTTCTCCTACTAATTGTAAGCCTGTGAAACTCAGGCCATTGTCCATCTTCCCTAAAGCCTGCCATAGGAAGTATCCATGAGGATGGGTGAAGGCAGAAATGAAGGGCCAGAGTTGGGATGAGACTCCTGTCTTTCAGATTCCAAAGAACAGCCCTTGCTTCTCTGCACTGGACCCCTGGTGGGTGTGTGAGTCCCCTCAGGGCCTGGTGAGTGAGGTTGAGCCAAGAGCAATCAGAAAACCCAGAGCCACATGTAAGAGGTTAGGCTAGTCTTCCTAGGTGACATGTGCTCACTGGGGCCAGAGCCCTACCCATGCGTTAGCATCTCTGTATTCAACCCTCACCTCTGCTTTTCTTTTTAAATTTTATTTATTTATTTATTTATTTATTTATTTATTTATTTATAAAATTAAATTTATTGGGGCCTAATAAGTGGCGATGGAAGATTTCAACTCTGCTTTTCATTTGCCTAAAACAAGGGCAAGACAAACTCACTGTCTTTCTCTGTTGCACTATTGTTGAGCTCTCCAACTCAATTCATGGCATCCCCATGTGTCAGTCAGGTTATGCATGGTTCTGCCACAGTAACAAATAATTCCAAAGTCTCAGCGACTTCCACCAACCCAGAGGTTTCTTACCCATGTCACACACCCATTCGCTTGTGGAGTTTGATATGGGCCTCAGACTGAAGGAGCTGCCTCTGTTGGAAACGCTAATGGTCCGTTGGAAACTCAAATGGTCTATTGGAAACTTGAATGGTCTATTGGAAATTTGAATGGTCTATTGGAAGCTCGAATGGTCTATTGGAAAGTCTAGTGGTCTCATGACAAAGGGAAAAGAGAGGCAAACCTCATGGCGGCTCCCAAGGCTTCTGCCTGGAACTGACATGTGCCATTGCTCCCAGGTTTCTTTGGCCAGAGCCAGCCTGGCACCTGTGGTGTGGGAGTAGAGTCTATTAAATCCACCACCCGCTTTTAGACCCCTTCTTACTCCCTGGCCTCCACACATCCCAGGAGATGGAGTGGCTCTTTATGCTCAGAAAGAAGACGGTCCACTTTCCTAAGTGACTTAGCCACGCTTCCCTGGAGCTGGTCCTGGGATTCACTGCCTCTCACCTCTGTCCCCTGACGTGTCCCTGTAGCCCTCAGAGAGCTCCTGCTTGAACCACCGCTTTCTTTTTCATCCACACATTCTTATACTCTTGAAAGCACAGCACTAGCATCTTAGGCACCTGTGTAGCGCAACTAAAAGTTCTGTGGGGTGGGGGCTGGGCAGGACACAGGTTGCTCTGAGGCTTGAGGCAGACAATGGAGAAGGAAAGACAGAGGTGCTCACATTTATCTTTAGCTTTTTCTTTTTATCCTCACCCGCGGACATGCTTTTATTGATTTTTAGAGAGAGAAACATCAATGTGAGAGAGAAACATTGATTGCTGCCTCCCATATGCAACCTGACTGGGGATCAAACCCACAACCTTTCAGTGTATGGAATGATGCACCAACCAACTGAGCCACCGGCCAGGGCTTTAGCTTTATTTTCTATCCTGATTAAAAAAAAAATACAACTCCAAAAAAAGCCCCAACAAGTTTTATATTGTCCCAGACCAAACAGACCATGATTTCAGCTTCGCGATTTATGTAAGTGATTTCATGTTCTTTTGGCAGCTCCACCATAAAGCGTGCAGGCAAGTTGCTAATATGTGGACTGGAGCTATTTAGTTTTCATTGCTCTGTGACAGGACGAAAGAGAAAGGCTCACATATGGAGGGTGGCCAACTCTCTCTGCTTGGCAAGGACTAAGTCATACTCTACGATGATATTCCTTCCTCAGTTTAGTGTCAACATGTCCTATATTTCATGGCTTGATGGCACTAGTAAGCAGTAGTTATTTTTATATGTTACCTTTTCTCAGAAGCAAAAAGGTAGCAGCTTCATGTTGGATTCCCAGCTCTTTAGAGTAACTTCATTCAGACCTAAAATTCCAGAGTCTGGAACCACTGGTTCGGTCCGACTTCTTTCCCAGTGTGGGAATTCCCTGATAGCATTCCGTTAGGACTCCTGTACTGATCCGTACGGAGAGGAAGCCACCAGCCGGCTGTTGGGGAGTCTCTGCTGGAGATTGGCTGGGGCTCTGCTTCCGCCTGGTGGTGGCTGGGGCTCTTGGCTGGTGGCTCTGCTCCACGCATCTCTCGTGCGCCTCCCGGGACCAGGCGCTGCCAGGCGTGCTCTTCTCAGGGGCCAGAGGGCAAGTGGCTGCAGGCTAGACTCGTGCAGTCTGGTCTTCAAAGCAGCACATGGTCTCTTTCACCTCATGCCATTGTCACAGTATGTCACAGAGTTGAGGAGTGGGAAAATATATCCTGCTCCTTTCGTGTGAGGAACTGCAAAACCCTATGGCAAAGGGTGTGAAGCCAGAGAGGGGAGGAGAATTTGAACCAATAATGCACTCTGTCACCACAGTCCTAATATCAATGCTTCCCGCCCCCCGTGCCCCTGCCCCCCCTCTCCCCCCCCGCCCCGGGTAAACCATGCCTAGTTCATTTAGCTGGGTTTCAGATGCAGGGGACTGATATTTCCTTCCCGGCCCCCTCACCCAGTTGGATGTGCTGTGGTGCAATGCAGAGAGCAGTGTGGACAAGGAGCTGCCGCTACGGGCCGCTCTAGAATCGAGCAGCTCTGTGACCTTGGTTGTGTCCTAAATTCTCATCTGTGAAACTGAGATGATAGCATGGACTTACAGGGTCCTTATGAAGATCAAGTCCACAAATGTGGTTTGCCCCCCTTCATGAGCCATGTCAGTGTGAGAGCTGACCTCTCCTGGCATCTGAGGTCAACCGCCAGGAGTGGGGTCACTCCTCTGGGGAGCAGAGTTTAGGGAAATGGGCGGGGATCTAGCTTCCCGCTGCTACCTCAGGGTTCTTGATAGTTTCCTCTGTTATGGTCCAGGGGTTGTAAGAGAGACTTCTGGTAATCTAAAAGTGCTCCGGAGAAAAGGGAGTGCATGTAAGCTCAGCTTTGGGGGAAAAAAAAATCTATTTTTGGACTTCAACATGTATCTAAAATTAATAATTTTGCACAGTGGCTCAGTTGGAAACCATCTCTCTTTCTGAGCTTTGCTTCTAGAAAACAGTCACCATGTGGTCCATGGTTTACTGTCTCGGCAGCAACCCCCTGGCTGTCTGGAGGCTTGCCCTCAGGGCTTGGCAGGGGATGGAGCCATACAGTGGATGGTGGTCGGCCTTGGAAAACTCTTCCTGCAGGACCCTGCTCGGGTGCTGGGAGTCGGGGCCTGGGAGCTCTCTGCCCTGGCATCTGCGTTGCAGTGTGGTTCCCAGACCACGCTCTGCTGTCGTTGTTCTGGGACCCTGGGCCTGCCCACGGCCCTGCCGGGCCTTCCAAGTTTGCTCAGGGGTCAGGAGCACCGCAAAGGTTGGCCAGGGCGTGGGAGTCTGTGGGCTGAGGATTGAGGGCTTGGCCTTGTTTCTCTGTTGCTGGTAGCGTCTGGTCCAGGAGCTGAGGCACGGGCAGTGGTGACCCCTCTGCATGGCCCTCCCGGAGTCCTGCAGGTAAGGGGCCAGCGCACCGGGCTGTCCTGCAGGGAGGCGGCCCCCAGAGAGGTGGGGAGGGTTGTGCCCTGGGAGACAGTGCTGAGTGGAATGGAGTCTAGGCTCGACCCCTAACCACATGCACTGGGAGGTCACTTCTCTGAGCTGCATGAGCAGGACGGGGTTGGACTGGCTGGCCCGTGCTGTCCATTGGCAATCCCCCCCCCCCCCCCACGCTACTCTGCAGTCTTGCGTGTTGGCCTGGTCTTTGTGATGATTCTCAGAAGCTAGGAGGTCTGGGCTGAGGGGCAGAGAGGAAGCCAGCTCAGGCCCCTGTCCTTGGCTCCCAAGGTCAGTGGGAGAATAGGAAACTCCAGTGATTAGAGGTGGCAGCTAGAATGGGGACCTGGCAGCATGGATCCAGGCACTAGATCCATGTTAAGCAGGGAAAAGCTGAAGAAACCAGAGGCAGAGAAAGTAATAACACTGACTCCGTAGTGGTATTATGGGGCTTGGATGCATTAATGTTATAAAGTGTTTAGAGCATGCGTGGCATGCAATACACGCTCCTGGTGGTTACACGGAACAATGAACGCGGTAGCCTTTGGAGAGGCACATCGGGATTGGAAGCCAGTGGACTGTGGCTTCATACACTGCTGTCACTTGGAAGGAAAGAAAAGGTCGACATCAAATGACTCTATACCAGCAGTTCTCAACCTGTGGGTCGCGACCCCTTTGGCGATCGAACGACCCTTTCACAGAGGTCGCCTAAGACCATCCTGCATATCAGATATTTACATTACGATTCATAACAGTAGCAAAATTACAGTTATGAAGTAGCAACGAAAATAATTTTATGGTTGGGTCACAACATGAGGAACTGTATTTAAAGGGCCAGAAGGTTGAGAACCACTGCTCTACACGCAGGAGGATGATACTTATTTACTCTAAAAATAAGCACAAGTCTGAGTTTTCTTTCATTGCGAGAGGGGTACTCATTTTGAAATGTTCCTTCAAAGCCGTGGGAGGTAACTCACGGGCCATTTGGAAGGATTGTTAGCGTGTCTCGATCCATCGTGTCAAGTCAGATTGATAATTTTCCTCTCGCGCAGAATGTGGAATGGAAATTTCCCACCAGCTCTGATCCCAAATGCAACATTTCTAAACAGGACAAAAGGAGGTCAGTTGACCTACTTTCCCCCTTAAGTTCTTGCTTAAAGCTGTTCCAGCTAAGAAATAAAGGAATCTTTTTTCTTCTTAAAAAAAAATGGTGCACTGGCTATAAAGTCTCAAAAAAGGGTTACAAAGAGAGTGAAATTATTTTCTGCTTTAAGAAAGCATCAGTGGTCGCAAGAGTTTAACTCTTTCCTTTTATCTGGCTATAGTTCTGCGTTCTCTTCTTTTTCTTTTTTTATTGTTTAAAGTATTACAAATAAGTAATACATCTGTCTCCTTTTTTTTTCCCAATTGACCTTCCCCCAGCCTCCCCTACCCCCCGGCACAGGCACATGCCCTCACCCTAAAATTTCTGTGTTCTTGATTCCAGACCCTCTGTCTCCGAGCTGCCTGGCCCTTTTAGTCTGGCTGTTCTGATGAGCTCTCTTTGGTTTCTGACCCACTGGGTGGGTCACTAAAATGTGGGGAAGGAACAGGGGTTGGGGGACCCAGATGACTTGGATTTCATAGAACTGGTTTTTTATCTTCTATCTGGATTTTAAGAAGCAAGGGTAACAATAAACAAAGCTGTGATTTCTGTGGGTGGAATTGTCTTAATCACCTTCCGATAGCTCATCATATTTCTGGTGACTACAAAAGCCTCCTCCTACTCCCGGACTCCGGGCAGTTCCTATCCCAGGTTCGACCTTCTTCACCTCCAGGAAGCTGCCTGGGCTTTCTGTGCGCCAGGCCCTGGAGTCTAATTCCCTCCGCCCCCCAGGGTAAGCTCACCCCAGCCCTGCCACCCAGGGCTCCAGCCCGCCCAGGCCCTTGGCCTCACATTCTTGTGAGGAGGCCTGGGGTTGAACAGGAAGGCTTGGGTGGGGGACACAGCCACTGTCGTCAACCACTAGGTCCTCCATCCTGTAAGGGGCCTCCGGGCCAGGACACGGAGCGCCTGGTGGAAGCCGCCAGGTGCTGCCTTTGGTTCAGTCTGGCCTGTTAGCCCTCGGCTGCCCTGAGGTGGAACACGCTCCCTCTGGGAGTTGTGAGCACCCACTGCCGGGGCGTGTAACCTGAGGCTGGCAGCCCCTCAGCCAGGCCCACGAAGCTGTGGGTGGTCCAGTGTGATGGGCATAGAGCAGATTTCAGGAATCTTCCCTCCCTCCCACCCCCCACCTCCTTCCCACCAGGCGAGATTCTCTCTCTACTCATCCAAGAAGCACACACAGTGGCCTTGACATTCGCTAGAGCACCAAGTCCAGCCCTGCAGTGGTTGAGGAGCCTTTCTGAGGGTGAGGACTCATGAATATTTATACTAATTGTTCAAAGTTTCTCAGACTCAAAGCACCCTCTGTTTAGTCGCTGAGTTCTTTATAGATCCACATGCCAGAGCCACCTGCTTGCAGGGTCCATGACAAACAATGCTGCTGCTTTTGGGCCTTGAGCCACACTCCTCTCGCCAGCCCCAGGGGTGCACAGGCAGGAGGAGGCCCTACCCAGGGGTCCTGCAGGGTTCAGCATGGCTCACATGTGTAACTGATGCGTGTTTTCTCCTGCAGTCATCACGGATACCCTGTCTCCACTGCAGATGGTGGGTGCTACCAACGTTTGTGCAGCCACATTGCAAGCTCATTTAAGTGCACAAAGAAATGCAGTTCTACCATTTTCTACAATTTCTCTGATCCCATGAAGTTATCAGCTCCCAGCTCTCCCCTGCATGTAGTTGGGGAGAAAATAAACTCGAGTCTCTTTTAACTTCATCCTCTTCCATGGCTGAGTCTGTTTAGTTAACTCAGTCCCTCCGGGGAAATCTAGGTCGTTAATGTTTCCTCCCTGTCTCCCTGCTTCTCTGCCAGAGGCATCTGACCGTGGGAAGGTGGCGAGGGGCAGGGCTGCTGCAGGGGTGCAGTCTCGTCCTGCATGAGGGGGTGTGGCTGAGGGGATGAGAGAGGCTGAGACCCAGCTCCCTGCTCTGCTCCCAGCCCTGCACCCTGTCTGGGGCTGCATCCATCTGCAGGTACACAGAGGTCACCTGACCTTGTTCCACTCCTTAGGTGTCCCTGGTCGGAATCCATGGCTGTGATGGATTGGCTGCACCTGTGGGGTCACGCTGGCTTTTATCTTTTCACTGATCATTTATTGGACATTACTTTGCGCTGACCTTGTGTCAAGTGAATATGAAGCTTCCAATATTGCATTTATTCCTCATGCTACTCTCCGGGAGAGGAAACCATACCGTGCACGGACACTCTTCTGTGTGCTTCACACACGTTAACGTATTTAATCCTCACCATGTCTCTGCACTTGCTCCTAGCATTAGCCCATTTCACAGTCGAGGGACTGAGGCGCAGAGAAGTGAGGCTACGTGCCTGTGGCTCCCTGGTCGTTAGCGGGGGTGGTGGGATTCAAACCCTGGAGGTCTGGCTCCAGAGTCCATGTTCTTTTCCGTGATGCAATGCAGCCTCGAGGCCATCCCACAGGTGAGGATTAGAGACCCCAAAGGTTAGGTAACTGCCCTGGGGCACACAGTGCTGGGGGGGGGGGGGTTAGTTTTTCTCTGGTTCAGCGTGTCTCCCTGAGGATGAAGAGATGGCTGTTCCTTTGGGAGACACCCAGCACCTCTAGATCATGGGGCAGCTGTTTCGGCTGCTGTGCCTTATTCCTGGCGGGTCAAGTGTCTGTTTCTCCTGAGGTCAGCACCGCCCTCACTTAGAATTCCTGAAGGTGTGGTCACCCACTCTCCAGATACCGCCCAGTCCTCATGCAACAAGTGGAGTGAAACAGGGACTTGCAGTATTTGGGGTTTTTGAGTTACCTGGGCAGGAGTACAAGGAGACAGGCTCCCTGTGTAAGGCATTTAATAATTAATTGGCTGATGATTAAAAGTTTCTGTTGTGTGTTAGGTACTATGCTAAGTACAGGGTATGTGATGGAGAACGAAATTGATAACTTCCCTGCCCTTGCAAAACTTACATTCACTTGCAATTAACAGAAAATCAAACCAATATAATAAGTCGTAGGACTGAAAAATCCAAAGGTCGGTCCAGCTCCAGGCCTTGCTTGATCCAGGCAAAGGACCCGGCCTCACTCCAGCTCTTGGCTCTGTCACTCCCATGTTGTTTTCATTCTCAAGCAACACATCAGCTGTGGCTCTATGCCTGCGTTCTCCTAGCTCAAATCCAGCAGAAGAGAGAGCACACTTTTCTTTCAGGATTCCCAATATCAGTCCCAACATTCTGGCTTGTTGGTCTGGTTTGGGCTCATGCCCACTCCTGAACCAATCACCGTGGCCAGAGGAATGAGCTCTTTGATTGGCTAGGCTTGAGTCACATGACCATTGATGTTGGGCAGGGTCCATCCATGGCAAGTGCATAGACTGAGTGAGAAGGTGTGGCTTTTCAGAAGGTCACCATCCCGTATCCAGCGAAGGACAGATGGTCCTGAATGGGCAAGACCAGTCGATGTCCACCACGGAGAGGGAAAGAACCTGTCCTGTCCCCTAGTGCCGTGGTTGGCAAACCGCAGCTCGCGAGCCACATGCGGCTCTTTGGCCCCTTGAGTGTGGCTCTTCCACAAAATACCACATTTGGGCGCGCACGTACAATGTGATTGAAACTTCGTGGCCCATGTGCAGAAGTCGGTATTTTGTGGAAGAGCCGGTATTTTGTAGAAGAGCCACACTCAAGGGGCCAAAGAGCCGCATGTGGCTCGTGAGCCGCGGTTTGCCGAGCCACAGTTTGCCGACCACTGGTCTAGTGAAACTGACAGCACGGTCAGCAGGAGTCAAGTGCTAAGCTCACACTGCCAGTTGAGGGTAGGGCTGCACAGGATCCCGTGCAGGCAGCTTCAGAAGTCATTTTGCCGGTAGTTGCAACACTCAGTGATTTGAACCTGGCATGTCAGCTCGGAGCAGGCGGTCACGGGCATGGATATTGCCTCTTGTGCATAAATATATCTGGAACCAAGACGCTTGTGCAGGGCAGCCCTGCCTCAGCAGGGAGCCGTGGTTAAGTTTCATTTGGAGTTATAAAAATGAAGGCATCCAGCTCATCCATCACTCTCTCCGTGGCTTTCGGATGCTTTGATAAGCTCTTGAGAGTGAAGAGCTTAATGATTCCAGCCTCCTTAATGATCCCGTCTGCAAAGCATGGCGATAGGAAAGAAAAGGCACAGAAACGAATGAGAAATAGCTGAGCAGTAACGGAGGAGTTGTCAGCCAGTGAGGCGTAGCCGCAGTGAGAGCGGTGAGAAATGTGCACATCAGATAAATTGAGACCCATCAAAAGTAAAAGGTCGTGCCTGGGCTGCCTGCGTTTCTTTCCTTTCGGGGAGAAGCCCTGACAGAAATCAGAGGAGCTCACTTGGTTACTGAGGTTCAGGTCTGAGCTAATGATTTCAGGGACCCGCATGAGGCGGCGGAGGGGCTGGGAACCAAATCCCAGGCCTGCTCCAGCTTTTGCTAACAACGTGGATTTATGGGTTCATTATAGGACAGCGTCCTTTAAA
>NW_005871383.1:716387-745870 GCF_000147115.1 Myotis lucifugus
TCCTTTCCTTCCTTCCATTCCTTCCTTGCCTTCCCTTCCCTTCCCTTACCTTCCCTTCCCTTCCCTCCTTGCTGCTCTTGATTAGCGCCGATGAAGTAGCTATTTTGATAGCAAATGTGAAAGTTGCTGGCAGTGTTTGAGAGCATCTGTGTGGGCAGCAGGGGGTGAGTAGGGAGGGGTCAGGTAGAGCACCGTGGACGTGTGTGTGTGTGTGTGTGTGTGTGTGTGTGTGTGTGTGTCACAGCAGTAGCAGGGGGGTCAGGAGCTGCTGGCTGCAAACAGCCTGCCTGCGTATTCATGTGTGACACTGGGAGAGTGAGCGCAAACCTGGACTGGCTATGCTGGCGCTCATCTTCCCTTCTGTGTTCCTCGCCTTCTCATCCTCACCACGTGCAACCACGGGGAAGGGCTGCTGCCCTCCGGCCTCTGTCCCCTGACCTTGGCCTTGCCTTTCTCTACAGAGGCCCGACGGGCGCAGCAGTTTGTCGGACTGCCTCTGATGCCGGGAGGAGCCTGGGGACCTGCGGGCTGTCACA
The DNA here is from genome assembly GCF_000147115.1 of Myotis lucifugus. NCBI lineage: Eukaryota > Metazoa > Chordata > Mammalia > Chiroptera > Vespertilionidae > Myotis > Myotis lucifugus. Next base: position 716,924 of record NW_005871383.1, read on the forward strand.
GGTGCACCCTGCCCCCTTTAGCCCTCATCAGGAGCCCTGATCTGTATGCTGGCTTTCTGCCTCAGTTTCCAGATTGCAGCTGTTGACTTCTGCCTCAGCCCCTCGACCTGCGTGGCTTAGGCCGAGACGGGGTTGGTTTTGTCTAGCTTGGCAGTAGCAGCCACCATGGTTGAGGCTGCCATTGCTTTCCTGGCGTTATTTCACTCGATTTGGCCAGCTTTGGGTGACACTAATGTGAATCCATTTTATTGTCCACGGAAGAAATCCCAAACCTAAAGGAAGGTTTAAAGAGTGTATGTGAGCCAAGGGCTGAGAAAGCACAGTCTCAAAGGACGGAGAAAATGCTCCCGGAAGAGCAGCGCTGCAGTTCTTTCTATACAGTTAGAATCAAAGGAGAAAATAAGGAGGCGTGAAATCCATTGGTGGTGGCTTAAGGAGGCAGGAGAAAGCAGAGCAGGGAAATCTCCACGTTCGGATAAAAGGGGAAACGGAGAGCCACTGCTTTTACATTGGTGGGCACGGGACAGTTAACATTGAACAATTACAAGGAGTGGGAGTAGAGATGGTGTGCGGGCAACGAGATAACACGGAGTTTCCCGTAGTTGTTCTGAGGCTGACAAGGAAAATTACCGACATTTGACACGCTCTTAGCCAAAAGGCTGAGCAGCGATCTGACATTTTAAAGATGTGTTATCAGTGCACAAGAACAATGGACAGGGCAAACGTTTCACTAAGGAAGCTCGGGCCTGGGAGGTGACTTCCCTCCCGGACCTGCCCAGGTAGGAGGTAATGGCCTGTGTGGTTACCTCCGGTGGTTGAGCTTATTTCTCTTTGTTCACATACCATTGAAGAGAGATTTCCTTGCGCAAGGTCAGGCCAACGGGGGTTGGGGGGTGTGTGTGTGGGGAGGTGGGCAGAGACCTGATTGGAAACTCGGATTTGCCTGATTTAGCGCTGCTTTCCCCGGATGGTTTACTGAATCCTGTGGGCCCTGTCAGCCTATGCACACCGCACAATTTCTGTTTACAGAGGTGCGACTGCTCCCCACCCTCAGGCCACCTGGGGTTCGGCCCCGATGAAACCACTGCTTCTTGAACCAAGGTTGGTGCCTGCAATCTGATCATGGCCCCTGGGAGCAGCAGTCCCCCGAGAGGCCTCGCAGGCTTCACGGCTGAGTCCTCACGGTTCTTGCCGTGAGCACAGGAAGCCCTGTGCCAGGAGCTGGCTGTGCCCATCCATGCCTTGTGCACACTTTCTTCCAGGGCCCCGGCTTGGGAAGCTGTGGACAGGGGTGGGTATGGACACGCACTGTAGCGGGAACACACGTAGGGAGAGCAGTGCAGGCCTGGCGCACCTGGCGCACAGGACCGACACTGGAAAGGAGGCTGTGCCTCTCCCTACTGCTTCCTAGCGTGAGACCTCGGGCACGCACTCAGCCCCTGCAGCTGAAGTGCCCGCTCCGTGAAATGGGGAGGATAGAAGTGCCTCCAGGAGAGAGTTATCTGAAGATCGGATGAACCAATCTGTGTGCACGGAACTCTTCGCACAGTGGTAGGCATAGTGTCAGCATCCCATAAATGCTAGACCTGGGTTATAATCTTCACTAATGATTTATTCAACAATATCGAGGGCCTAGTAGCTTCCAGACATGAGGCTCTAGTAGGAACAAAGCAAACAACATCCTTGCACTCATAGATCTTTACAAAATGATGATAATGTTTATATAAACTGTTGTGGAGTTCACCTTTTTTGCATAAATTATATCATACACTACTATTTTCCTACAACTCTTATTCTACAGTTATCAGTTAGAGATCTTTGAGGTCTACCTCCATGTCAGTGGTTCTCAAGGGGATTGAACTGCAACGGGGCATGTGCCCTGACTGGGGATTGAATGTGACCTCCTGGTTCATAGATTGATGCTCAACCACTGAGCCCACCTACTGAGTTCTGTGGCTAATTTTTATGTGAAATTAGTTTTCCTGAACTGTTCAAACGAAACCAGGGCCAGGAAAGTGTTTTGTAGTCCACAGAGCCGCCTCCTCTGTTGTTGGCAGGTCTTCATAAACCTGGGCAGCTTGCTTCCGGGGACAGCCAGGCTCCGCTCCCCACCCCCACCTGGGTCTGAACCTTCTCCTTCTTTCTTTTCTTTGTCCTTATCTTCCTGAATTTCGATCCCATTCCCGTGGAGTGTCCCACCGTGGGCTTCGTGTACTCACCCAGGACGGGAAGGGCACAGCCCTCCCTCGTTCCAGCTGTGTTTTCTCACCCTGGTCTCCTGCTCCCAGTGAGTTCCTGTTCGCTGCTCTTCGGTCCCTCCGTCACCCTTGTTGCTTCTTCTTCCTCCTCCTGCCTAAGCACTTGCTGTCTTGAAAGTCTTGTGCTGATGGTTTGTTCCCACCATCCTTGGTATTTGGGGCTCATGGAGATCCCTTGGCACCTAGTTTTGTTGTAAACATATCTGTGGACTTTTGGTTTTGCTCTTTAGCTGCTCTCCCTGTTTTTATTTGGGATTTGAAGAGATTGAAAACCGATGCTGCCACCACCACCAATTCCAGAATCCACCCCTCATACCCTGCACTTACATACATGTGCATGCAAGGCGAGGAGCGTTAAATATCACTTGTGTTTCTTTTTTTTTCTTTAATAAAGGTGGATCTTCACTCCATTTTATTTATTTATGTGTTTTTTAATCCTCACCCAAGGATATTTTTCACATTGATTTTTAGAGAAAGTGAAATGGAGAGGGAGAGACAGAGAGAAACACTGCTGTCGATTGGATGCCTCCCACACACCCCCAACCAGGGCAGGGAGCCTTCAACCGAAGTACGTGCCCTAAACATGAATTGAACCCGGGACCCTTGAGTCCTCAGGCCGATGCTCTATCCCCTGAGCCAAACTGGCTAGGGCTCACTTGTGTTTCTTGGCCTCACTGAGCACTTGCTATGAGGTCCATGCTCCGGGCACCTCTGGTGTTCTAGTTCTAATTGTTGCACAGTATTCCATAGGCCGCTGCCACCTAATTTTGCCCAATCCACTCCCTGAGTCACAGATGCCCAGATTGCCTCCAACTCATCACCACCACAACTTACTCTAAGTATCAGTTAAGTTCATTGCACTGGATCCCTATGGGCCTACATAGGACTTCTTTATAAGCGATCACAGGATTAGTGTTGTTGGGCCAGAGGATAGGCATGCACTTCATTTGACTAGTGGTGCCAATGGCTCTCCAGAAGGCTGAGCCAGGCTCTGGTCCCAGCAGCCACACGAGGGATGCTCTCCCTCCATGTTCAAACCCCTCACTAGAACATGGTAGGAATCCTGGGTCCCCTCCGTGCTCACAGGAAGCTGGAGGCTGGCAGTCACCATCTTCAGACAGTTCTCTCTCCCTCTCCGTACGCACCACTTCTGCCGGGCTGTGGCTTCGTTACGCAGACACAGCACCTGCTAGTTCTCCACAAAAACTGGGGCACAGGACTCCTCTACCGTCTCAGTCTCTCTGGGTGCAGAAGGTAGTGAGGGCACTCCTTCCAGTCCTTCTAGCCCTCTGCCCCAGCCCAGCCCAGAAGAGTGCTTTCTCTCCTGGCAGGGACTTCTCACAGGATCTACCCCCCACCCCTCTGAGGTAGGTCTACAAAACCCCGCCCTCAAACCTCCACTCCTCTGAAAATACAGGGAGTTTCTAGAATGCAAAAATCACATTTTAGTTCTTTGTCTATCCTAGCCCTCAGCGAATCTCAAATCCGGCTACATCTTAGAAGTGCATGAGAAGATTTTAAACATTGCTGGTTCTTGGCGTGCCCAAGAAGAATTAAACCGGACTCTCTCGGGGTGGGCTGGTGCTGAGGACCAGGCTCCAGAGACTCGGCCAACTTGGACAGTTAAAGCTCATTAGTGACCATTTATTTCCAGGTGATAACATCTCCGTCCGCCAAAGGACATTGACTGATTTGGAATGACTGTCATAGCAGGGATATGTGGGGAGCTGCAGAGCAACACTATTAAAATATTTTAAATATTAAATATTGACTATATACAGTGTTAGCATCTGCATGTGAAGGGAATAAAGAAAGCTTAGGAGGTGGAAAATCCGCTCTCCTTGGAGGCCTCTGTGTGCTCCTCCCATCGTAGCCCTCTTCCTTCCACCACATATGATCCTTATCCTGATTTTTTTGTCCATCATTTCATTGCTTTATTTACTGTTACTATGTTAATCTCCAAAAACCGTAGTGTTGAGCTTTGTGGGCTTTTCAATTTAATACATGGAATCACAGTGTATTTATATTTCAGCTACTTATTTTCAGTCATTAGCTTGTTTCGTGCATCATTGAAAACAATTTTCTCATTGTAGTTTTTCGTCTCTGTTGTTTGGAGGTTATGTCACACTCAAACCTGTCTTTTCATGGTTTACATAGATAATTTAACATGCGTACTTAACATATTCTAAATTTAATATATATCTTTACCCTCTTCCTAACCCAACTGAACTTTTTAAACTCCAATCCTTTTTCTCCTGATAAGATGGTTCTAGTTTTTTAAACTCTCAAATTATCCATTACAATCATTTTGTAAGTCAATATGTATATTTTTTAAAAGTTGATCTACAATATCTATGCTTATCATTCCTTCTAGCATCTCAGTTTTTCTATCCAGGATAATATTTCTTCTACCTGAAGTACATCCTGGAATTTCCTTAGTTGTCAACTCTCAATTTTTTTTCTGAATATGTGTTTATTTTGCCCTTCTCCTTGAAAGATAGTTTAATTAAGCAGTTATTTTTTTTTCTTGGCACACTGAAAATATTATTCTATTGTCCTCTGGCTTCAATTGTTGCAACTAAGAAGTCAACCTTTAGTCTAATTGTTTCTTCTTTGTAGGTCTGCTTTTTCTCTCTGGTTGGCAAAATGAGACATTGAGTAGCTTTGTGCAGTTTCACGGTGATGTGTCTTCAATTAATTCTCCACCACTCACTCTCTAAATATTGCCTCTTCTCCATTCTCCTCTCCTCTCTGGGATTTAGAGTATACATGTGTCAGAACTTTCATTCTATCCTCCATGTCTCTTAATCTCCTGAGACTTAGATTCAACTTCTCTTATGTTACATTTGTATAAATGGCCCATGGATATGTCATTCTTAATCTTCACTGTGACTCTTCACTCATCGATTGTATCCCTTCTTCTCACCTTTCACCTCATCACCACTCCTTACTGCTCACAGCGTCTACCTGGTCTTCCAGGCCCTTTTCCCACCCCCTTTGTTGCCTCTGCAAAGCCTGTCCTGACTTCTGTTGGCCTTGTTAATCTCCTTCTTGTGTTTTTCATGGCGCTTACTGTCCCCTGCATGCGATAACATTGTGTAGAGCAGAGAGCACTGGGCTTGGAGTTCCAGGAACTGAGTTCAAATTCTGGCTCCACCCTTCATAGCTCTGTGATCTTGGCTAAGTCACTTCTCTTGTTGAGCTTCACTGTTCTCAGTTATGAACTGATGACGGTAGAGTCATCAGGAAGACTAATGGGATGAGGGCCACAAAGTGCCCAGTGCTGGCTCTGGCATAAAGCGTCTCCCGTGACCCTTACTATGTCCCTTTGCCACTCTGTCTCTAAGTGGAAGCCATTTCTGGCAGCCCAGTGGCCCGGGAACTGGATTTCAAGGCCACACTGCGGGAATGTAGCTGTGAAGTAATCCTCAGAGGAGGAAGCCCTCACTGGCTTGAGATCCTGGCTCATACGCCTCCAATTCATGCCCATTGAATCCATTTTCCACCCTTGGACATTCTCATATTCTTCCATCCGGGAAGCATCCGTCTCTCCCCATTGCCCTCAGCATGATGCCTGTACGTGTTAATGGTAAGGAGAGTGCTTTGGGGCCTGACCCCTGCCTATCTCCATGCACCTTGCCGTTGCCCAGCTGCTGCTTCAGTGCTCCATCCAGCCGCACGGAGCCCTGTGCTGATTCCTTTTGCAAGCTGCCCTCCTTGCCATGCCTGTCTGTTTTAACCTTTCTGTCCTCAGTCTGTCTGTCACTTCCATCCCTGGGCTCCAGAGCTGGCTGGGACACCTTCTCTAGATACAAGCACTGCGGCTAAGGCCTTACCCCATGTGGCCTTGATCACCATGGTTACAGCAAGCTCCCCCCTCACCCCCCCTTTTAAAAATTTACACCAACTTTTCTGTCTGGAGCCAGAGGTTTTGGGAGGCAGGGACCGGTTCTCATCTGATGCTGATGTCCAGGTGCCCAGCCTGGGGCCTGGCTCCTAGATTGTGCCTAATAAATACTTATTAAAGGGAGGGAAGAGAAATTGAACCATGACCTTCTAGTTCATGGGGCAGTGCTCAACCACTGAGCCATGCCAGCCGGGCTGCACTGTGATTTTAGTCCATGCACTTGTTCTCTGCTCCAAACCAGTCCCTCTGCATCCCCAGCACTTGGGGTATAACGTCACGGTTTCGGTGTCCATTTGGGTCTCCGGAAAGCAGAAGTGCATGAGATTTATTGGAGGAAATGCCTGGGAAGACAAAGAGGACACAAGGCAGGAGAGGGTGGCAGAGTCTTCAGATGGGGTGCAGGTCTGACTCCTAGGAAGGGAGCGATGGAAGGAAGGACCCTTGGGAGGGAGAGCCTGATACTGGAGAAAATCCCAGTCAGGCTGGTGGGAAGCCTGGAGCAAAGATTGCTCACTAGAGGAGACCCCGTTGGGTAGGAATGGCAGCTCTGTACCCGTGTCTCAGTCACAGAAGCCCTGTGCTCTGAGTCGGGGGTCTCGGTCTGGTATCCCCTGCGCTGGAAGCAGCTGGGGGCAGCATGCCTCAGCATGGGCCCTGAAGATGCGGCAGCTGGAGGCTGCTGGCTCCCCACGCTGCTCCCGGCAGCAGGGTCTGTCTTGAAGGGAGGCCTGGGCCTCATGCTCCCACGGCCACAGGCTCTGTCCTTGAGCTGTCCACAGCCTGTTTACTAATATGCTGTAGAGTTTGGGCAGGATGTTCCGAAAGCCCCAACATGGGCTATCCCTGCAGCCTCCTCGGATAGAGCCATTTCCTGGAGGGTGAACAGGCTGTACCCTGAATCAAGGGACCCTGCCGAGGGGCGGGTGAGACCGGGGGAGGGAGGGTGGGGGGGAAGAGGGGGAGGCTAGTTGGGAGGAGGGACTGAAATACAGAACTGTGAGTTCTGCCATTTTGGCCCAGAGAGGCAGCCCTTTCTAATTCAACCACTCAGAGGGACTTATTTTTTTAACTTGCTGTTACACTGGGTAAAGCCAAATTGTGGAGGATTGCAGAATTGGAGAAAGTTTGTTCTTTGAGCTTAAGGGAAGCTTAATTATGTGCCTCTATTAAGAAATTGTTTGCCTACTGTCCACAGGTAGACAGAGGAAGTCTTTTTACTTCTTAAGAGGAAGTACTGTTTCCAGGTGCTCATTATAATGGGGGGGGGGGTGCGGTAAGGGTGGGGGGAAATCATGAGGCATCCAGTCTCATCATCAAAGGCTCTCCACAGGGCAGTGCTGCTGACTTGCATTTGTAATCGATGGATGCTACAATTCTGGGTCATTACTAATTCTCTGTAATGGATCCAAATGAGTGTGGCTTAATTTAGAGGAAAGTGTGCTAAGCCCAGGCCTGTGGGAACTCTGCCCCAGGCTGACAGCTGGCTGCTCTGGACCAAGATGGCAGCTCAGTGGCCCGAGGCAAGAGCTGGACAGCCCCGGCGGCCCCTCCCTGCCTTTGACACAGGCTGAGGGGCAGGAAGAACCTGCTGACTTTTCCTTTCTTTTTTAAACCAGGAATCATTAGCCGAGAGGATGCGGAAGATCTCCTTGAGAACATGACCGAGGGAGCATTTCTGGTCCGGGTCAGTGAGAAAATATGGGGCTACACTCTCTCCTACCGCCTGCAGAAGGGGTTCAAGCACTTCCTCGTGGATGCCTCCGGGGACTTCTACAGCTTCCTGGGAGTGGACCCCAGTCGCCACGCCACGCTCACCGATCTCATTGATTTCCACAAGGTAGTGCTCTTAGCGGAGCCGATCAGGGGATAAAGCTGGTAGAAACTTGAGCTGCAGGGAGAGCCAGGCTGTAGGCCTTCTATGAGCTGGGGATGGAGAGTGAGCAGACGGGGCCACAGGGATATGGAGTAGAAGAGATCAGAAGTTGTCCAGACCAGGCAATGCAGGTCTTCTCTCTGGCTTACCCTCTGACCCATGTAGGTGCCTCAGGAGGGTCTCCAGCCCTCCTCTCACCTTGAGTACCTGAGTGCTCCCTACTGTCAACACACAGGGGCTGGTTGGCCAGCCTTCTGTCCAAGACCAGTTCTCATCCCCGATTCATCTCCAGGATATCCCTCTTGGGGACATTCTAGAAAGGCCTCTTGCAGTTTTGTAGAGTTAGCTGAAGCCTAACAAGCAACCCCATGGTTAGAGAAGCGTTCCTTGTAGAGTTGCCATATCTCTTGTTCCAACTACAGCTTTACCAGGGAGTACGTGTGTGACCTTGGGCAGCTTCCTTAGTCTCTCTGAGCTTTAGTTTCCTGCCTGGGCCAATGGATGTGATAATACTTAGCCCAGATCCTCTGAGCATTGAATGAGGGATGTACTTGTATGTACCAGGACTCTAAGTACAAAGTGATAGGGAGTCTCGTTCCCCAGAGCTCTTTCTGCTGAGGACCTCACATTGAGAAAGATGCTGCCTTCTAAATAAGATATGTAGAAAGAAGCAATTTCTGTGTTATTGTGGCTACTGGCATCAACAGTAACTGAAAGGAAGACAGGTGGAACTCGTTGACTTGGAAGGGCAGGACCCAGGGATTCTGAGACAGAGCTGTGGTACCTCAGGGGTCCACCTTCTACCTGAGCTTTGCAGGTGTAGAAAGTCCTGCAGAACTACTTGACTGCCTCACTGGGCTTTTCTATAATAGGGACTCTTGGATTTGTGTTGCTTTTTCTTTATGGTTGTCCCCAAGCTCTAGGGACAACTCTTAACCTGATCTTATCTGTAAAGCACATAGAAAATCACTCCTTTCCCAATACCTAGACACTTGGAGGAGAGTACTGCCTGGGAAACTAGGCGGACCCGGATCAAGGCAGAGTTCTACTTGTGTTGGGAAGAGCCTTCTAATAACTGTAGGATAGGGAGAGGGAGGGGATGTGAGAATATTGGCACCTTGTCTGTGTCAAGCGCTGTGCCTGTTGCTCTAAGTACATGTTCTCATTTAATCTTCACCACAGCTCTGTGTGGGAGGCACATTAGTCCCATTTCACAGATCTGGAAAGGGAGCTTGAGAAGCCTGTCTAAGTTTTCATGGCTGATACAGCTGGGTCTAGGAGTTAAGCCTCAGGCCGTGTATCTCTCAAGCTTGTGCTTTTCCCACGAAACCACATTGCTTGCTTTTCCTGTCCAAGATAAGCTGCTTTGAGCAGCGATGAGCTCTGTGTCCTGGGAAGTAATCAAGCAGAGGGTAAATGCTCATCTCTCAGAGATGCTGTGGACAGGATCCTGAATAGCAAGGCTAACCCAGGTGTCTTTGAAGGTGTTTATTCTCTCCCAAATCTAAGGTTTGAGACTGACAAATTTAGTTTCTAACACTGAAGAGAGAGCTCATCTAGGCCCATGTGGAGATCTGGTGGCCAGTTTTACAAGTTAAAATTTTAATTATACAATTAATTTATGATTACATTCTAAGAAACATCAAATATAATACCAAGTGTAAATGTTGTTCATTTCAAATCTGAGTTTCCATCCTCCACCATGTACCTATCCAAGTATTTCCTGGGCATTAATACAGAAATGTATGTATAAAAGGACATACACAGTTTTTTTTTTTTTATTTTTTATAAACTGGACTAGAGGCCCAGTGCACGAAATTCATGGACTGGGTGGGGGGGGGGGAGGTTTGTCCCTCAGCCCAGCCTGCACCCTCACCAATCTAGGATCCCTTGGGGGATGTCCGACTGCCAGTTTAGGCCAGATCCTTGCCCTCCCTTCCCGGACTGGTCACCCCTAACTACCCTCCCCTGCCAGCCTGGTCACCCCCAACTGCCCTTCCCTGCTGGCCTGGTTGCCCCTAACTGCCCCCCGCCCCCCTGCTGGCCTGATCACCCACAATTGCCCTCACCTGCCAGCCATCTTGTGGCTGTGGGCACCGCCATCTTTGAGGGCGTGGCAGTCAATTAGCATATTCCCTCCTTATTGGCTGTAGGCACTGCCATCTTTGAAGACAGGGCAGTCAATTAGCATATTCTCTCCTTATTGGCTGTGGGTGCCACCATCTTTGCGATGGTGTGAGGGTCAATTAGCATATTCCCTCTTTATTAGATAGGATAATCCTTGTCTAATAGCTCAGCAATTCGATTTTAAACGTGCTTAATATATTATAGAATATATTTTGTAAAATCATGGACCCTGGAATCAGGCTGCCAAGTTTTAAATCCCAACTCTATGACTGTATGTGACTTTGGGCAACTACTCACACTCTTGTGCCTTAGTCTCCCTCTGAGTAAGATGGAAATGTCTCACGAGATGTGAAAGATATGGCATATGTGCTACCGATCCCTGACCCAGTGCCCAGTGCACTCACCTCTTAGGGTCACTGCGAGGTTCCAGCGAGACATCACTGTGAAGTACTGGATCGATGTACCTGCCGTTTGTGAGTTATCAGGACACTGGCTGTCATTGAGCACTGAGGTGTCTCCATGCCAATCCACATGCACATCCTTGTAAAACCCGTGGCATTCCATGGCATGGATGTATATTACAATTCAGTTTTCCCTCCTCCCCCCCTTTTTTCAGATCATGAACATTTTCTTTTTTAAAACAAAATTAAATTCTTTATTGTTGAAAGGATTACTCCCTCCTCCTTTGGATGAGCACTGGTGGAGCTTCCAGGTTTTGATGGTCACACACAGCACCGCAGAGACTGGCTCGTATATATCAGTTTGGGCACATGTGTGGTGATTTCTCTAGGATGGACCCTCGCCTTGGAATTGCTGGGAAGAAGACTATGCACATTTTAATTTGAAAATATCTGCCAGATTGCCTTCTAAAAATGTAGCGCCAACTCATGCTCCTGCCAAAACTACACGAGGCTGTGTCCTCACACGGCTGCCAGCACTGGGACTGTCAGTCATTTACATTTCCCCCATCAGATGGGCAGACACTGGATCTCACTGCTGTTTAACTTGCATTTCTCTGATTACCTCTGACGCTGAGGCTCTTTTCATATGTTTAATGGCCTCTTGGATTTCTGCTGTGAATTGTTTGTTCAGATCCTTTGTCCATTTTTCTTCTTAGGTGTCTCTTTCTTATTGATGTGCTGGTTCTACCAGCGACTAAATTGCTCTGTAGTTATGTCCGTTCTGCTCTTCAGTTCTTCTGTTGAGATTTTCCTTGTGATTTAAATGTGGATCCTTGTCATGTCCAGGCATTCTCTAATTGGTTCTTTTTGAATAATAGCCCATTCTTGTTTCATGGATGCTTTATCTTCTTAGTCCACCCAGGAGATTAATACACATCTCTTAAAGGTTCTTTCTGTTTGTTTTATACACTTGATCTTTTCCTGAATCGTAATTAGGAGCCCATCCTTCTCATCCCAAGCATTTTGATCTTTATACTCCTAAAGTTCTGTTGTTGAGGTTGCCATTTTTCTTTCATGGTTATGATTTTCCTTAAATAGTTACAAATTTTGAGTGGGGAGGTGATTTCTCAACTTTGAGTTTCTTATTTATCCATCAGTGGATACAGTTCCTGTTTCCCAAATCCGTTCTCTTTATGCTGTCAGGGTTGGAGTTGATAGTGAGCAGTTCATCTTTTGGAGATGGGAGTGTTTGAAATTTGTGGGTCTCTTTGCCCCCCTAAGGAACTGTGTGCCTCTCCTTACTCTCTACCTTGCCTGAGACAAAGACCTCTGTGGTTTGGGGGTCCCCAACCTGTCCACTGACACTTGCCCCACAGTAACGCCTCTGAAAACCTCATCCTGTATATCTTTTGGTTTTTAAGTACTCCTCAACATTTTTGATTTGTTGATTGCCTTTCTTATTTTCCCATACTTTTATGCATTTATTTATTTTTTAAAAGCAGATTCCCCCCCCCCCCCGCCCCCCGTGATTTCTCAAAATTTGAATGAGGAGGAGGCAGGTACATATTCTTAGTTTTTCTATCTTGAATTAGTTTCTCTCTGGTGGATGCTTATTTCCCTTTGTTGATTATAAGTGAATATTTCTATTTTTTTTTTAGGAGGAAATCATCACTGTTTCGGGGGGAGAGCTGCTGCAGGAGCCCTGTGGCCAGAGGGACAGCCCGCCAGACTACCATCTGCTGTTTGAATGACGTTTCCCCCTTAGCCACTGGACTCCTTTAGGCATCCTTTTTTTTGAACCCAAGAACTTCTCAGCTCAAATCCCTATGGCCTTCTGGAAGATTCACCACCATCCAGAGGATTAAGTAGATTAGAATGTCTCAAGAGATATGGAAGATATGGTCTATTGTGCTGTTGGCCCCTGTCCCATTGCCCAGGGCAGAAATGGCTACTAGTTGATGCAGATCTTTCATAAAGAGTTTGGATAGGTCGTCAGAAGATGAAGCCTATTTGTTGTGGCTGCTCTAAACTCAGCTCCCAGAGCCCATGGATCATGTTTTTATAATCCAAAATAATGCCAGTGCCTAACTCTGAATTCAACATATGGTGTCCATTCAATAAATGTTTGTTGAATGAATGTACTTTTTCTGAAAGTTTTCAGCACTAATCCCTGATTTCTAGTAAGTGATTTCCTACTTGTCACTGTTTATAAAGTCATGGAGATGATAGAGGAAGCACTGTAAAGGATTTATGTGGGAAACATAGATGCTGCATCTTTAATGATGTTCATCATCACCTCAGTGACATTATCAGTGGAATTGCTAAGGTTTCTGAGCCCCAGCTTCTAGAGCAGGTGACTGACACTCCCCCCCCTTCCTTACTCACCTCTTCTTCTGCCTTCCCTCCTCTGTCTGAAACCACATCTTGGCCCTTGTTTTGCAATATAGAGGCAATGGTGTTATATGTTCTTATAGCTGTCCCCCAAACCTGGGGTGAAGTATAATTTAAGAACTGTCTGTAGACATCTGGAAAGTTCTTTGTTCTCTAGGATTTGGCCCTTTTCTGCAGGTTACTCAAATGATTACCTTGCCTTCATAGTCCTTTTATTTATGATTCTATTGTCCACTTATTTTAAATATGTTCTTCCCATTAAGAAGAAGACTCTCCCAGTAACATCTCAACTGCTCTGAGGGATGGGGTCTGTGTGTGCACATTCACGTTTCACACTTGAGAACATATACACAGACACGGCATTGTGTTTGGTGAGAGTAAGATGAATGGACTCTGTGGATGTCAATGACCTGGTTTACCTTACTTGACAGGTGTCAAACATCCCTCATGCTCTACTTCACCTCTTGCCTCATCTGTTCTTCACATCCTTGACCTCTTGTTTCACCCCAGGCTCCACCGCTGCAGCCAATGTTGCACGAACTCTGCTCTTCCCACTGTGTCTGTCAGCTGCATGTGAGCATACGCCAGCAGCACCTTGCCCTGTGCGGTGCTCTGGGCCTCTTGTCTGCTGTTGCTGCAGAGGCAGGAGACACCATGCAACCAAGAAGGGCTGGGAAGTGAACTCTCCATGCGGTGAACCTTTATCAATGGGAGACAGTGGCTGATAAATCAATTTTCTCTCTTTCTCCTCCTGGAGGGACTTTTCTAACAGTCCTGCATGATCAGCAACTAGTCCTAGAGAAGCCAAGCGGTGGTCAGATCAGTGCCACACCCTCCTGTCTGTTCTTCCTCTTTCGCTGCCTCAATCCCCTTTCTCCTGCTCCCCTGGGATTGCACTCCTGAGTCAAGTAGCAGCAGGTAAGCACTTACCGTAGGCTCTGCCTGTTGGGGGAGCCGGGGAAGGGCCCATCACCCAAATGTGTTTAATAATACCACTTGCACTCTGCCTCTACAGCTTCCCTCCACGGCTTCCTAAACTCTAAAGTGCTTTAAAACCATAGCTGATATTATTAAAATTACCTCCTTTCTATGGGACTCAGAGGAACCGAATTTTAGCTTTGGTTATACTACCTACCCACCGCCTGAACGCTCGGTAGAACTGAGAGGAGAAAGCTCTGTGTGGCCATCGCTAAGGTTTTTGGCAGATCAGTTCAATGATGAGTTTCTTGGAATCTCTGTCCAAGTGAGAGGTATTGCTAATTGCAACACTACAACAGCGACAATTATTTTGTGCTCAGCAGTGAGGTGGCCAGGGGAGAGGATGTGCTGAGTTTCCAGGTGTTAGAAGGGAGTTTTAATTCCAAGAAAGAGCAGCAGCTTGGAAAGCAGACCAAGCTGGGTTGAGAACCCGTGGCTCTGTCACCCTAATTAATATGTGAGAGACAGTAGCCAAGCTGTCCGTGCCTAACACCTTGGTTTCATTTTACTTGGGGTCTGCACTTACTGCATTCTCATATATTTTAGGTTTTACCTGTCCTTAAAATAAATTTCTTGTACGTTGTCCTGCAAATAGAATTACATTCTGGAAAACTGCAATTTCATCTTGAGAATTTTAGTATGATAATAAATGTCAGGAGTCTCAAATAAAGAAATTGCCTTTTTTCCCCTGAGCCCTACAGATATAATAAAAAACAGCCACTACAAGCTCAGGCAGGGAACACTTACTATCTGCAACCAGAAAGAGAAGTTGTAAAGAACACTAACAAGTCAATGGAAGATACATTTCAAGGGACCAATGAGGAGCTTTGGGTACAGACTCAGGGAGGTCCCTGTGTGGCGGAGTGGGGAGCTGTGCCCTGGGGAGTGGGGTGTCTCAGGAACACAGGCTGAAAGGGGACACTGAGAGTGAGCCGTTGGAAAGGAGACGTGGACACGAAGACCTGGCGCCTGGGGACTGTGTCCCCTTTTGTACCCGTGAGCCCTCCGTTACCCTCAGCGCTAAATTTGGGGACAGAAAGACCTTTGTTCTGTGACCTCGATTTTCTGGGCACAGTTTCTTCTGTGAAATGGGGTGAACAGTGTCTATCCCAGAGGGTGGCTGTGAAAGTAACGTAGTGTGAGCTTTTGTAATAGTAACGACAGATACTATTTCAGCTCGTGCGTGTGTGCCTGTGTGCGTGTGTGTGTGTGCGCGCGCGCGTGTGTAAGTCTCACAACCATGCCGAGGGAGACAATGCTGTCATCTCCATCTTGCACACGGGGAAACTGAGGCACGGAGAAGCTCAGAACTTCCCTGGGGCCACTTTTCTGGGAAGTTGTATTTTATCAATCTGTGTAGACCATAAGCCAGTCTTCAAACTGAGATGTGCAGATCAAATGCGAGATGATGTTCTTAAGATGCAGGTTCTCCTTCCGCTGACGAGGGTGGGACTTGAGCTCTGTGTGTCTAACAAGCCCTGGGCGCTGCTGCTGGACTGTCCCCACGGCCTGGACCGCAGGGCTTGCGGACGACAGCGTGGGCCACCCTCGGCCTCTGCCTGCGTTTCCCAGAGCGAGCGTGGTTCTCACATTTGCAAATGACTGGAAGAAATTAAAAAGAAGAATAACATTTTATGACCTGTGAAAATAAAGTTATATTACATTCAAGTTCCACTGTTCACAAATAAATAAAGTTTTATTGGAATACAGCCATGCTCATCTGTTTACGTCGGGTCTTTGGCTATGACCTGCAAAGTCTAAAATATTTATGATGTGGCTTTTTACAGAAAAGGTTTGCTGACTCCAGCTTCAAATGATGGCGCATAAATTAGGAATTGTCCTGCTTTCTTTCTCTGCTTGTTAAAAGTCTAGTTGTAGGAAAGATTCCAACACCATCATTTCCACTTCAGAGACAATCAAGTAACCGTGTTCCGTGTTCCAGCAGTGCTCTCATTTTAAATTTAAATCTCATCTCATTTCTACTGACCAAAAAGGAGGCGTGTTTCTTAGTGAAAGGATTTTAAGTGCAAGCGGGTCCTGTCGCAGGTGTAGATACTTTGTATGGGGTTAGAATCCTTTGCTACCTGGAATCTATCATACTTTCCGACACTTACCTGTGTGTACCTGTTGCCCTTCAGTCTGTGAGGGCCTGGAGGTCGACAATGCATGTCTACCTTGGGTTCCATGGTGCCCGGCACAGAGAATGTTGACTGCCATTTGTTATAGATCCAGGACAAGTGGACTGCAGATTTCAAAGCTCTGCTTTAACCTTCAGAGGAGCCCTGCTGGGAAAAGCCCCGGCGGAACCCACTCCTTCCAGTTGTCAAGGGGAATAAACAAACAACCGAACAAATAGACAAACAAATGAGGCCAAACAAGTCAAAGACAACTCTGCTAACAGCCTGAGATGGGGCGCTGAGACTTGAAGCAGCAGCCACATCTTGACAAAGGTCCCCTGACAAGCGAGGCAGACGCAGAGGTCCCCTTCTCCGCAGTTTCGCTTTCCGCGGTCTCAGTTATCCGCGGCCTCGTGTGGTCAAACTGAAAGTCTAACATGGAAAATTTCAGAAGAAAACAATTCATACGTTTTAAATTGTGAGCTGTTTGGAGTAGTGTGATAAGATCTCGCCTGCTGGGACGTGGCTCATGCCTGTGCCCAGCGTTCCTTGCTGCACGTGCCCCTGCTTACAGTGACGTGTAGCCGTCTGGCTGTCAGATCCACTGCCGTGTGGTGTTGCAGGGCCTGTGTTCAAGTAACCTCTACTTTACTTATAATGCCACATTCCCATAACCTTTTATCACGGTATATTGTTATAATTGTTCTATTTTATTATTACTTATTATTCATCTCTTGCTGTACCCAATTTACAAATTAAACTCTATCATAGGTATGTACGCGTAGGGAAAAACATAGTATATATAATGTTTGGTACTATCTGTGGTTTCAGGCATGCACTGGGGGTTTGGAGACGTATCCCTCGAGGATAATGGGGTTACTGTAAACTGCCCTAGGCCATAGCCTGCAAGGGAAACCGCCCACCCTCAGCTCCTTCAACCAGCTATGCAGACCCATCCATTCTAATAGGACATCAGATGAACTGATTTAATAGTAACTTTATGAAATTTGTTTATTGTGGAAAAATAGACATAAAATCTACCATTTTAACATTTTTAAGTGTTTAGTTCAGTGGCATTAAGCACATTCATATTGTGCAACCATCACCGCCATCCATCCACACAACTCCTCTTGCTACACTGAATCCTGGGAACGAAAAGATCACTCCCCATTCTTTCTCCCCCAGCTCCTGGCAGCCAGCATTCTGTGTCTGCCTGTACTAATTGGATGGCTCTAGGTACCTCATATAAGTGGAGTCATACAGTATTTGTCTTTTTGTCACTAGCTTATTTCACTTAGCATAATGTCTTCAAGATTCATTCATGCTGTAGCATGTATCAGAATTCTTTTATTTTTTAGGCTGAATAATATTCCACTGTATGTGTTACCATGGTAACTAGTTAGCTAATATTAATAAGAGAAAGAGGAGCAAAGGGAAGGCCAGACATCATGGGCATGGTCATCTGGGCAGCTGCCCCAGGAAGCTGCAGCTCTACTCTCCCCAGGGAACTGCATGTCCATTCCCTGCACTGCGGGGTGGGGTCCAGCAAAGGGGAGATGGACGCATGCGTAGTGAAGTCAGGGTGCCCTGCGGAAGGTGCTTGCCTGTCAGTCTAACCTGGGCACAAAGAGCATCGTCTAGAAGGGCAGAGCCACGGCAAGCGTGCAAATCCTGAAGGCTTCATTGGTTATGCGCCTAGTTAACATCCCCCAGACAAAGGAATCCTCTCTCTCTCTCTCTCTCTCTCTCTCTCTCTCTCTCTCTCTCTCTCTCCTCTTGCTTTGCTCTTGCTTCCTTGCACTTCCCTGTGCTCCCTCCATAGCCAGGAGGTGCTAGAATCAGGAAACCCCACACACAATGGACTGCAGCTGGGAGCACAGCAAGGCCAGCCAGACGCCGGTCTGGACTGCGCTTCACTGTGGAACGGAGGCTCGGGCGTGGCTTTCATCCGAGCTCTGATGGAGATGAAATGGGGCTTTTTCCCTGGCCGGGTAGGGGAGATGGGACCTTGGAAACTCAGGGGCTTATTCCACAGAAATAAAACTTTCTATGACACCTCACCCTCCGTGGGGCCTCTGGCAATTCCTTTTCCAGTAGCACCCTGAGGAGCCCACTTCCACCAGCAGCCAGGGGGGACACGGAGGACACCCCACTGACAGAGAACAGATGTATACAGCACAGTTCATGTATCTGTTCTTCTGTCCATGGGCATTTGGGCTGCTTCCACCTTTTGGCTGTTGTGACTACTGCTGCTGTGCACATGGGTGTGTGTCCCTAGGACTTGTGTGTGTCTGAAGGACTCGTGTGAATGACTCATGTGTGTCTTATGACTCACGTGTCTGTATGACTTGCGTGTGTCTGTAGGATCCGCGCGTGTGTGAGACTCGTGTATGACTTGTGTATCTGTAGGACCCATGTGTGTCTCTAAGACCCCTGTATCTGTAAGTCTCCCTGGTGCTCCAGCAGCTCCCGACATCACAGATTCTGATCGGTCTCTGCCAAGGCCGTTCTGTGGTCAACTCCAGCTCCCCAGTCTCAATAAGCCACCTTCCCTGGCTCCGCCCTCTGAGACACCTCAGTTCCTCTGGCACGTGCTCTCCCGTGCTGCAACAAGCAAATGAGCCCGACTTTGCTCACATGTGTGTTCCGGGTGGGCGTCAGCTGGTGGGCTTAAAGCGTCAGTCTACTGTAACTGCTGAATGAGAGCTGACGGTCTTCTCTCC
This sequence comes from Myotis lucifugus, assembly GCF_000147115.1. Lineage (NCBI taxonomy): Eukaryota > Metazoa > Chordata > Mammalia > Chiroptera > Vespertilionidae > Myotis > Myotis lucifugus. The sequence continues at coordinate 735,699 of NW_005871383.1, forward strand.
ATTGGCCACGCTAAGAGCAGCTCTGCGAGTCCCTGAGGTGGGCAGTATTTTTGCCCATTTGTATCCTCATCTCAGAGGATGAGCTCCGGGTCTGCTGGGCTGTGTGCTCATCCCCAGGAGACTGTAAAGCGGAGGGTGATGAGGCTGCAGAGCCAGAGACACACTCCAAAAGGGCTTTGCTCAGTGCCCTTCTGAAGGGAATTTTTTTTACCCTGGAGGCACCCACGTCAGAGGCCCAGCAGTCAAAGGGACCCCCCGGGAGGGCAGCTGCAGGAGAGGAGGCCCCGGGAGTGTCTGGGCTCTGTGGAACGAGGTGGCCAGCAGAGCTGTGCAAGGAGGACCCTTAGCCATTCCACGGGCTTCTGCCCTCTGCGGACAGCCCTCCCGCTCTCCCCGCAGGCAGGAGGACGCAGCAGCGTATGGAGAGAAGAGTCATTCTTTGGGGCTCATCGATACAAATCTGAATCTAATTGGCAGGAGAAGAATAGAAGAGGTTTCCGGGAAGAGGAAACAACCGGCAGGAGAAAAGGTGTGGAGGCACGAAGGTGCATACGTGTCTGTGTGTGTATGTTTGAGGGCAAAACGCCTTAACCATGATCCACAGGGGTCCTGCAGACCCAGACCCGTGTGTGTGTGTGTGTGTGTGTGTGTGTGTGTGTGTGTGTGTGTGTGTTACACGCTTGTTAGCATACTATACCCTCCATTATCATACAAACTAAACATGTGCACAGCCAAATTCATCACAAGGCACACATTCTGCCCAGGGTCTCGGCCCAGCCAGCGCCTCGGACACTTTTGGAAGCCTATGGGGCAACAGCAATTTGTGTTGCTAACGTGGGTGTTGACCAAAATTTCAGCCTAGAGCTTCCATAGCGTAGTTTGTTTCCGATACATCTTCTCCTGACTATGTCTTACGCTGGCGCATCTCTGGTTAATCTTCATGGTTTTTGGGTGAGTTTTCCAGTTGGCTTGTTCTAATTGCCTATAATGATTGCCTTTCATTTTGCCATTTTTTCCCCCGGGTGTGGCATGTGTCGTTTCCAGCCTCCTATTTCCACTGGTAGTTGGCTGTCGAACAGAACTCCACAAGGTTCTTTGGGATAATTGAGTCTGTCCTCTCACTTCCAATTTCTAAGGATTTATGAAAAGTAAGAAGCACTTGTGGCTTATTCGCAAACAAAACAAACAGAACCACCGAAATATTATACCAAAACACCAAAATGAATATTCTAATAAATAGCTAAATCCATAAAAGCATCCATGAGCTGGCAGCCCAGAGTCTGACACTGGCACACGGCTTTAGGAACAAATCAGACACCGCCCCAAGTCTGCCTAACAAAGCATCGTTTTCCACTCATAGCTTAGCAATTTGTTCAAGAGGCACGGAATCCCTGAACAAATGGGCCATCGGGAAGCTAATTAATGACACAGAGAAACATTCTTAACCTTAAAAAGCAGGCGCCAGCTCAGCTGAGACAGAAACGCAAAGTCATTTTAGCAACAGCTTAACTTTTATTACTTGGTACAGGCGGAAGGAGGAATACTTTGTGTTGTAAGCGCTTACCTGACACGTCTATAGACAATGGAGCCCAGGCTGATGGGCATAGCTCACAGCGCCGTTAAAGAGAAACCGTCAGTATTCGCAATAGAGATTTATGTTCGCAGTTAAGCAATTCAATTATTGGTTTAAGGGAGGTGCCACTTCTCCCAGCAATTTTCAAAGCCCCTGGACACAATTTTTAACCAATTGTACTCAAAAGTACACTGGTGGCTCAAACGGAGAAAAAGCTAGAGACACATTTCAAAGGCTCTTACAAGCCTCTCTCTCCTCTTGTCTCTGTTTCTTACTTCCAGTGGAATAATTCTCCTGTCCCATTGATTATGTAACCTGTCTTTTCCACAGACCCCTGAGAACAGCAGAAGAAAAATGTTGGGGTCTGTATTAGCCGGGACCCTGATGGAAAGGAATGGGACCCTCCACAAAGGGCCATTTGATGAGGCTCCATTTACAAAGGTGGGGTGTAGGACCACCTGGAAACGCAGTGACCTGTGGCCAGGCAGCGTCTCAGCTGGGACCCCGGAGGCCCCAACGACAGGGAGAGAGCAGTTATGGTGTGAGGAGGGAGACACGCAGGCGTTTGGCCATTTTGTGGGGGTCAGGACTGTGTCCAGGGACACAGAAAGGTAACCAGGGCAATAAATAAATACATACCCCGCGTTCACCCACCTCTCCGTCTAATCTCTGCTGGGCAGCCCAGTGGCTGAGCCAGCCTCAAGCCAGAGGGGCTGCAACTCTTGTGCCAGCTGCATAGGTCCGCCTCCCAAGGCGGAGGGCCCAGAGTACCCTGGGATAATGGAGTCTGTCCTCTCACTTCCAGTTTCTAAGGATTTATGAAAAGTAAGAAGCACTTGTGGCTTAGTCTCAAACAAAACAAACAGGACAACCAAAATATTATACCAAAACACCAATGTTAGTATTCTAATACACAGCTAAATCCATAAAAGCATCCAGGAGCTGGCAGCCCAGAGTCTGACGCTGGCACAGGGCTTTAGGAACAAAGAGGTGGTGGTGGTGGTGTGTGTGGAGGGAGCGGGGGCGTGCTCGAAGCTAGTCCGACAGTGTCCCAGCTTTTCCTGCCGGCCTGAGTCCCCTCACTGTTCAGAGGTAGTGTCTCTGCCTGCTCTCCTGTCCCAGGTCGCCTGGCGAAGTCTGTGAATGGGCCCCTCTATCTTGCTGTGGAGGCAGAAGCCTTTTCATTACTGAGCCCCGGCTTTTAAGCTTGGCTGTGGGGTTTTGGTGCCCCTTGCCTGGCCATCGGTACTTGTGCCTGGGGATGGCAGGCTGCCGCCTCCCCTGCACTCCGACACCCCTTTCATATGCCAGTTTTGATCGATTCCCAGAATTCCTCTTGGCTTCATTTTCAGCAATGAACCCATTCTTGGTACCTTTCTGTCCTGGCTGTGACCGTTTGAACAGTCTAATACAGATTTATTTCACTTCTACTTTCCTCACTTTTCCCATGGAGTAGATTCTCTGCTCTTTTGGGTCTTCAAAGACAAGGTAACAATGGGAAACTTGTGAGATTAGAAAGGGACACAACCGAGTCAGTACACTCAGCGTTCCCAGGGCTTCTCACCTGGGCTGTAGCTGAGGATTCCCCACAAGCCCCTGGGAGGCTGGCGGCCAGGGCTCTGCTGCTGGGAGGACACGGAGACCTTGGGGCCCACACCCCGCTCCCCGCCGGACAGCACCCGCCAGGCAGCTCCATGTCGTCGTTCTATGGTTTGGGAAGAACGAGGGGATGGCTTTAAAAATGGCTGTTGTTGCCCTGGCTGGTGTGGGTCATCAGTACCGAAGAATCATAGGTTTGATTCCAGGTCAAGGGCATGTGTCTGGGTTGCAGGTTAGATCCCCAGCCATGGTCAGGGCATGTGTAGGAGGCAACTGATCCATGTGTTTCTCTCTCATCGATGTTTCACTCTCTCTCCCCCTCCCTCCCTCCCACTCTCTCTAAAATAGCCATGGAAAAAAATGTCCTTGGGTGAGGATAAAAAGAAAGGCTGTTGCATTTCCTCACTGGTAGTTAACCTGAGCATGGGATGAAACTACTAGTGTGACCTCTGGCAAATTAGAAGGAACAAGTACAACTTAAATATAGTTCGGTCTTGAGGCTGAGTCTGATATGGCTGCATTTGGAGCTGCAAGAACAGAAGAACAGGAAACCAACGAGGCAAAAGGGACAATCCTCTACCGTCTACTTATGTCAATCCAGCCTGTAAGTTGTCTGCACACAGGGTTACAGGCAGTGGAAGGGGAAGACCTGAAGGAGTTTCAGTGGTGCTCACGTGAGAATCAGCCGGGACCTTAAAATGAGCAGACGAACAAACAGACAAGTAACAATGCTTCTACTCTAGCCCGGCTGCCACCATGGGTCTGGGCTGGGCTCCTGCATCAGTATATTTCAAGGACATGGGAATTCTAGATGTTTCTGAGGTGAAGGGTCCCTCTGAGGCCCTGGCTGGTATAGCTCAGTTGGATGGAGCGCCTTCCATACACAGTAAGGGCTGCAGGTTCGATTCCCGTCAGGGCACATACCTGGGTTGCTGATTGGATTCCCGGTCGGGGTACATACGGGAGGCAATGCACGTATCTCTATCCCCCCCACCCTTTTCTCTAAAAACAAATAAACAAACAAAAAACCCCGCAAAAAACAGTAAAAAACATATCCTTGGGTAAGGATTTAAAAAGAAAAAAAAGTCCCCTGTGTGGGCACAGGATAGTGTGAGCACGCTGTCTGTGTGGAAGATGACATGTGTAATTCCCTCACTTAGGTTGCTGTGCAAGAAACGCAACTTTAATTCTCTGTACTGGAACCTAATTTATATCAAGTTCCCATTCTGCTGAATAAAGCTTGGTTTACTGCAAATGAAATTCAGTCATTTCACACTCTCTTTTTCTTTCTGGGGTGGGTTTACGGAACCAGGGGGTTTGTGGCTTATCCTGCATGTGATGGGCTGGCGAGGGCCCACCTTTCAGGAGCTGTCCCATCCCGGTCAGCATGCACTGCTACCCGCTGACCTGTCTGATCTCTGGGGTCTGTCCTGCGCTCCTGCTGGGCCTGGCAGAAGTCCCTACCTCCTTCCCAGCCATCAGTGGAGAGTCTGCACCTGTTGATGGTCTTGTCCTGGCTCCAAGCCCCTGCAGGTCCACTCTCTCAAAACTGCACCCGAAGAGGTCTGCAGCTTGCCGAGCTCCTCTCCAGACATGTGGGGACTCCGCTGGGGTCTGTCCTTCTGGGCACCTCCACGTAGTCCTTCTTACGTATATAAATACGCCAGGCTGGAGGCCCCAGAAGAAACCGATGCCGTAGCTCAAGTGCAAAGACTATCGGCTGCAGAATGCCCTCGTGATCAGGGGAGGTCAGTCTTTTGTTCCATCCAGCCCTTCAACTTATTAGACGAGGCCCACCCACACTATGGAGGACATTCTGCTTTATTCAAAGTCCACTGATTTAAATGTTATCTCACCCCAAAACACCCTCACAGAAAGACTCATAGTTATGTTTGACCACATATATGAGTGCTGTGACCCAGCGAAGTGGACACATAAGATTAACTAGCACAGTGGTCCTTAACTCAGACCAATGGTGGTATTAAGCATGGAACTGCTGATGGCACGGCCCTGGCAAGGAGGGCCTTGCTCAGTGGTCCCTGATCTTGGTGGTTGGCCACGTTCTGGGGCTCCCATCTGTGCCTCAGAGGGGGCCAGGGAGGCTGCCAGGCTCTGTTGCAACCTCCGGGCCAGCCAGGCTGGAGGCACAGGGTTAAAATCAGTCCCTCCACAGAGTCAGCCTGGACGAACTCTTCTGGGGCTCTCCTGTGAGAACACATCCGTCAGGGCTGGCGATTCTGCCCAGCCCTGCCTTCCTCTTGCTGTACATGAAGGGAAGCGAGCTGTGTCTTAAATCGCCGAGTCCTTTGGAGATAGATATATATATGGCTAATATGCAAAGTGTCCCCTCAGGAGTTCGACCAGAAGACTGGGAGTTTGATTGCTGGCATGTTTGGGAAGGGTGAGGGGTGGGGGGCATGTGAAAAGGCTCCAGGCAGGTTGGGGGTTTGGGGAGCTCCCGGACTTTGGTGTTATCGGGGATGGAGTCAGGGATGAGCTGGAGAGAACCAATGTCAAAGGGTCATCTGGGCTCTGCTATGGAGATGGGACTTACCTTGTTTCATTCGCTCTTTGCTTCAAAATGTAACCCATCTCTCTCATCATTGATGTTTCTATCTCTCTCTCTCTCCCTTCCTCTCTGAAATCAATAAAAAATATATTTAAAAAAATGTAACCCAGATGGATGGATGACTCTTTAACACTTAGTGACCTAGATTCTTTGATATCCTATATAATAAATAGGTAATATGCAAATTGACCATCACTCCCTCACACAAGATGGCTGCCCCCATGTGGTCACAAGATGGCCAACAGGGGAGGGCAGTTGGGGACAATCAAGATGGCAGGGGTGGGCAGTTGGGGGTGACCGGGCCAGCAGGGGAGGGAAGTTGGGGGCGACCAGGCCGGAAGGGGAGGGCAGTTAGGTGTTGATCAGGCTGGCAGGGGAGTGATTAGGGGTGATCAGAATGGCAGGCAGAAGCAGTTAGGGGCAATCAGACAGGCAGGCAGGTGAGCGGTTGGGAGCCAGCAGTCCTGGATTGTGAGAGGGATGTCCGACTGCCCATTTAGGACTGATCCCTGTGGGATCTGAGGGGTCCCAGATTGGAGAGGGTGCAGGCCGGGCTGAGGGACACCCTCCCACCCTCCAGAGCATGAATTTCGAGCACTGGGCCTCTAGTATATATATAAATTACAGTGTATTTTACTTACAAACAAGCATTTCTGTAACATCCACTGCATTTAGCTTCCTGGATCCTTGGGTCCTGGAACTGCCTGTGGAGAAAGGGCTCTGATTTACCTCACACAGGAGGTGCCTGGGCAAGGTGGACGATCATTTTCAAAGCACTTCACGTTCTCGGTCTAATTTGGATGCATTATTGTCATCACCTCATTTTGCAGAGGGGGCCGCTGAGGCTCAGAGAACTTCCAAGGCTTTTGGCGGCAGCCCAGCGATGCAGGGGTACCAGTGGGTAATGCAGGGCTTCTGGCTCCACAGCAGCGAGTCTCCCTGCGCTCATGGAAGATTTCACTTGCGGGTCACGTTCCGGTGTCTGCCCGGAGCACGAGTGAAATACTACTCGCCTCCAGTGTGGCCATGAGGCATCAATCTTATCTCTCAGTGTCTGTCCAGCGTGGGCGTGAGAGAAGAGGTACATTCATCAGGGACGCCTGGGACCACTGTCTCTCACTGACCCAAAGCCTCAGGGCCCACAGTTGTAGGGGCCTAGCCTTGGCAGCGAGGGGCTCATAAAGGAGGCACCCGTCCATACGCTTGAGATGCTATGATTTAAATGCTTGCGTGGATCAAGCCGTTTACTAGTGCTCATGAGCAATGGGCTGCTGAGGACACTCCTAATGGGAAGAATTCCCCCGAGGGCAATGCTCACCATGTACTGAAGGTCCACTAGTGCCGGGCACCATCCTAGGTACTTACACACGGCACCTCACAATCCACTCAAAACGCAGTGAGGCAGGTGTGGACATGCCCATTTTACAGACTTGGAAGTCAAGGTTCAAGATGGCTAAGCCCTGCTGAGAGCACACAGCTGGCACGTGGAAAAGTTGGGATTCAGACCATTCTGTCTGCCTCCAAAGGCCACGCACCTTCGTCCAGACTATCCTTGAACCAGCGGCATCACTTCACCGGAGACGTGTTAGTATTGCAGGATCCCAGGATCCACCCTAACCCAGCCAATCAGAATTTGCGTTTGAACAAGATCCTTGGGAGATGTCTACTCACATTCAATTTCAAGGCACTGCTCTGGGTTATGCTACCCCGGCTCCATCCTTTCTGGATCTTGTGGCTGGAATGCCTATGGCCACAGTCAATTGAACATGAAGAAAACAAGTCTCATGGAACATTTCCCTTTCTCTCTATGTGGAGAATTGTTCCACGTTAGCTCCCTATCTTTTTTTTTTTTAAATTATTTTATTGATTTTTTTACAGAGAGGAAGGGAGAGGGATAGAGAGTTAGAAACATCTATGAGAGTGAAACATCGATCAGCCGCCTCCTGCACACCCCCCGCATTGGGGATGTGCCCGCAACCAAGGTACATGCCCTTGACTGGAATCGAACCTGGGAACCTCCAGTTTGCAGGCCCACGCTCTATCCACTGAGCCAAACCGGCCAAGGCAGCTCCCTATCTTATGCACAGGGTTTAAACTTACTCTGGAGACCAGGCCAGAATCTGTAAAGGGGAGGGCGGCCAGGCCTGTGATATCCAGTTTGGCCAGCAGGGGGCATTGCAGCATTTGCCACAGCAGCCTTTTTAGCAGCAGGAAAGATAGGTGGGAAGTTGAGACCCTGGGGGACTTGGAGGGTGCCCTCGGGGTAAATCACGCTTCAGTGAAAAAGCCTTGTTCTCTGCTTGCTTGGCCTGTGGGACCCACCTTTGTAGCAGCTGGTGCAGAGGTGGAGGGGGATTTTGTCCTTACGTGTATTTCAGAGTAAGTGATGGGATTAACCTCCTGGAAAAGCAAGGGCACCTCTCCAGCCCCTGCAGGCAGGAGCCTGTGGACAGGGCGCAAGGGGCCTGGAGGCGAATTCTGCCTCTGCCACAAGCTCACAGTGTGGGTTTGGGACTTGGTTCCTTTTCTGGGCCTTAGTTCCCTCAGCTACCTGAGGAATTGGGGGTGTGATGACCTTGAAGTTCTTTTCCAGCTGTAGCATTCTATGAAGCCATAATTAAAATGCCTCAGGAGAACACTCTTTATTTGAAAGGTTTTTTTGTTGTTAAGTCAAACTGTGCAAAGCTAATTATCACTCCTAATTCATCTATTTTATAACTTTCACTGTTTTCTGCCTAAGTTTTTTAGGTACAAAAGTGAAATTAAAATATGAAAAGAAATCACAACAAAACACAAGTGTAAGTTGCCAAATACAACAAACATCCTCCAATCCAGAAAGATGGCATCAGATGTTTACCAAATGCCTGCCTAATACACCTCTGAGTACTTTTATCTTCCTACTTTTTTGGCTTCATACTCTTTTAGAAGATTTTTATTGATTTCAGAGAGGAAGGGAAAGGGAGAGAGAGATAGAAACATCAATGTTGAGAGAGAATCATTGATTGGCTGCTTTCTGCACGCCCCACACTGGGGATTGAGCCCACAACCCGGGCATGTGCTCTGATTGGGAATAGAACCGTTACCTCCTGGTTCATAGGTTGACACTCAAACACTGAGCCACACCAGCTGGGCTGGCTTCATACTCTTTGATTATCTCTCCATATAACTGTCATTTTATAATGTTTTTCATACAAAGAATTAAAAAGATTAGTTATTTTTTGCTCTAACAGGGTTAATAAAAATTTTATACTTTTTTTTCAATCCTCACCTGAGATATATTTTTATTAATTTTAGAGAGAGAGAAAAAGAGAGGGAGGGAGGGATGAAGAGAGAGAGAAACATCAATGTGAGAGAGAAACATGGATCAGTTCCCTCCCATACACACCCAGATGGGGGATTGAACCCACAACCCGTGTATGTGTCCTGACCTCTGCCTGACCTGGTTGCCCTTCTGCTCCCTTCTGCCGGCCTGGCTGCCCCCAACTGCCCCCCCCCCCGCTGGCCTGGTTGCCCCCAACTGCCCCCTCCCCCCCGTCAGCTTGGTTGCCCCTCACTGCCCACCCTGCTGGCCTGGTTGCCGCCAACTGTGCCCCCTGCCGGCCTGGTCACCCCTCACTGCCCCCCTCTGCTGGCCTGGTCACCCCTCATTGCCCCTCCTGCTAATCTGGTCACCCACACAGCCTGCTATAGGATTGTGCTTTTCAAACAGGAAATCTAAAGAAAAAACCGTATTCCATCCAATTCCCATCAACACAGAGAAAATATGTGGTGCATTTATAACTTTAGTATATTCTTGAGAGGAGAGAACTTCCTTTTTTTTTTTTTTTTTTGCCTGTTCCAACCTTTTATTTTTTATTTTTTTATTTTTTAATAATTTTTTTATTGCTTAAATTATTACAAAGAGTATTACATATGTCTCCTTTTTTTCCCCCGCCCTTGACAATCCCCTGGCCTCCCCTACCCCCCAGTGTCTTATGTCCATTGGTTATGCTTATATGCATGCATACAAGTGAGAACTTCCATTTTGACTAAATGTCAATGAGAAGTCTGGCTTCCACCATCCATTGTATACGCCCGGTGATTTGAAGACTTTTTACCAATTGGCTTCTGGCTCAGTACATTTTACACCTGTTTCTCCTTCGTTGTCAACTTACCTCTGGAGGGAGGTGCAGTAGGACCTGTCCCTAGGAAGGTAGAACTGGTGGTCTTGTCCCTTCACGAGAAGTTGTCCGATGAGTCAGAATGTGGAGTATTCCTGGAAGCCACTCCGACTCTCTTCTTTCTCCAAAGCTCTGGAGAAATCGGGCTCCATTGTTGCTGTTGAAGGATTTTCACCTTAGGGGGCAAGGCAGGCCTTGGCTGTGCCTGAGCAAGGCTTTGATCCTCCCCAGGAAAGGTTTCAGTGGAAGATGGGACGACTGGAAAACGTAT
>NW_005871383.1:747717-750692 GCF_000147115.1 Myotis lucifugus
CCCTCCCTTCCTCCCCTTCCTCCCCTTCCTCCCCTTCCTCCTGTCCCTGTTTTGCTTCTTGTCACTATTGTTGGTGTGGAGTTGAGTCCTATGTCTGAGCAGAGTAAATTCAACCTCAGGGCATCTAGCCACCACCATGATTGTTGGTAAGTCTGCCCTCAGAATATAGGGTAAACACATCCAAAGGACTGTCCCCAGGTGGCTCTGGGGTGACATGGCACCACACAAGCTAGGAACCAATCACACCTAGTGACCAAATGGACCCACCCTATTTTGCTTCTGCCTTCTACAAGCACACTTTCTTTTAGTGTATCTCTCTCTCTTTTTTGGGGGATCAGATATTATTAACTTTGTTCAATGCTTAGCCTCCTGTTTTTAAAAAAACCTCTTTGGGTTGTTACATATATAATTTTTTGAATTGGAGCTGAGATTTTCTTTGTTTTTAACCACTCATTCACAGCCTTTGAATTTTCAGTAACCACCAGATGGGCTGAGACCTGCCCCTGTGCCTACTGCAGCCCATCCTCCACACCACCGCCCGGCTCCTCCCGCCTTGAACCACCAGAAGTAAGAATTTTCAGTAACCACCAGAGACTCACACTGATGACAGTGACTGGCATCCCGCCTTGGTCTGGTGCCCCCCGCTCACCTGCTCCACTATCCTGCTGAGGCCAATGCCTGCCATGTTCTGCACACGCCCCCTGGTGGTCAGTGCATATCATAGTGACCAGTTGTTTGGTTGTTCTGGTTGTTCCACTGTTTGGTCTGTTTGCATATTAGCCTTTTATTATATAGGATTGGCTTTATGAAACCAAGGCCAGTTATCCTGAAACCTAGGTAGGTGCCTTGACCAGAACCCATGACCTTTGGGTGTATGGGATGACACTCCTACCAACTGAGCCACACTGGCTAGGGCTGGACACTCTTAATATATGAGTATTATTATTTTCTTAGCAATATTTTTGTTTGCATGAACACAATAAGGATCCCTTCTCTTTATAACAGAACACAATTGGAAACTGGTTTTATTAACCAAGACTTTGACTGGTATGTCATGTTTGAGAGAGATATGCCTAGACTCTGGATGTCACCAGGAAGCTTTAAGGAATTAAGATTGACTTCGGAAGTTAATAAAAACCCCTTGGAGAAATGGCCTGGTACCTTGCTTATTTACATGGTTCATGGCAGTCTTTCCAGGTAAGGAATGAAGGCTACTTTCCTGAGAGATGGCAAAGAAAGAACCTCAAGACATTTTTGGAGACCTCAAGGACGTGAGGAATTTACCCAAATCTATGGGTATTACAGACAGAGTCTGATGGCAAATATGTGGCTTGGCTTCCTCCCTGAGGGCAGACTAAAGCACAATCTGGAGATTCCAGCAAAGCAGGTGTAAGAAAGCCTAGATGGTTAACTCCTATTCTTGTGTTTATGCAAATAATCAGGCCAAATTGAGCCTGGTCTTAATGCAGTAAACACATTGGTCTTAATTTGGATCTTTGACAAACGGTGATTTTAGGGGGAGAAATTGTGTTTCAATGGGATCTATAACACGCAGTTGTGGATACTAGACTCTAGTTCAGTTAATTGTCTTCCAAGTTTTATTTTTCACCTACAAACTGAACTGGATCCTAAAATTTTCCAGTTTTCTTAAATAGTTAGCTACAACCCTCCCAACTAATATTTATTTTTCTCCCACCTTTTGACTTAGAATTGTTGAGAACTGAAATCCCCGCCCCGCCAGCTTGCAATTGCAAATCACAGCCAAAGGACTTGATATAAACTTGAGAAATCACCACAGCAGCTCAGACGTAAACAATATTAGCATCTGATGCTGTGTGAACCATGCAGAATTTACCTGAGCACCTGATGGCATCCTCAGAGACATTCAAACTGCAGGCAAGGAGGCTCTCAGGTTGCCACGGCCTGCTTTCATTCCGGCAAAAGAAATGCTGAGTCTTACATCTAGAAATCTTCTTGACTGACAGCCTTACGGCCTTAGCAACTGGTTTATAATTTGCTCTGATCATTAACCTTTGTTCTTGCTTCTGTGTTCATAGCATACCCTTTATTAAATGCCTGACGGCTTGTTTACACAATATAGGTCTCACATTGGGCGCCTCTCTGCACCACCGCCTCCTGAAATGAGACTCAACATTGTAACCTTCCTGGCTTCTTTTCAGGGCTAAGTAATTGAGTCAATGAAATATGGAGCAATCTTCCAACTTTGCCTCTGGAATGTAACATTTTATTATTTACCAGGTGGGACTGAAGGCGCCAAAGTTCCGCCACCTTGAAGCTGCTTTTTTGGGATATTGATTTGAAGCTGTTTATTAGGAAACAAAAGACTCAAAAGGAACTTTTGACCCTCCCTGCTTCCCTGCCCAAGAAATTCAGACAAAAAACAACAAAACCTGCTTCAGGAAGGAGATCTTAGGGTCCCAGTGGCTTTCTAGCGACAGCAAAGGCCATAGTCAAGGGGGTGGAGACAGGGTTAGTGGGAAGGGATGAGCCACAGAACCATGTTCATCTTCCTATTTGCCCCGCCACCTGCTCTCCACCCAGTTATACCTTTCTTGTCCTCCTTATACCTTATGGCCACATCGGGTATGTAAGAGTTATACCTACTCTGCTGCTTTCTTCTAAGAAAGCTCCCCCTCCCCGCTTTTGACTTTACTCTCATCTACATTCTATCCCTGCTCTCCTCCCAGGAAGCTCTCACCCACTGTAAGAACGCACTGTCAGCCCTTCTCTGAAAGCCCAGTGCGAGCCCTGCATGTACAGTCATCAGTGCAGATGGGCCAGCTCGTGGTCATCTGCTCATCTCCCCCAGATGGACAAGGCGCTTCTGTGAGGAAGCATCAGGCTGGGTCTGTTGTGTGCTGCACCCCTCTGACCTAGCTGTCAGAACAGGTTTGCTGATGGAAAAGCACCACTAGGTAGAGATCATTTATCTTGGGAAATGTATTTACATAGAG